>NW_006159742.1:909008-917412 GCF_000334495.1 Tupaia belangeri chinensis | reverse complement strand
CTATGTGTTTCTTTTTCCCATAGAGATGAAATAAGTACAAACAACATAATTTTCAGTGGCATTAGTATTAGAAATGGCTTTTCCACTCCATTTGGCATGGGTATCTCAGCAAATACCATCGTTACACTAGTTCCTGTTGTCACATGCCTTATTGAGCACAGGCCCAAGTCTACTGACTGTATACTATATATTGTCAGTAGACTATATACCATCAGTTTTATAGCTATATACCATCCGATATACCATCGTTCCCTGGCCCAAGTCTACTCAGTCATGCTGTGCAGTCTAGGTTTCATGGATACGGATATTTTGGGGTTTCAGAATTTGGGGGATGTAAGTAAATGAAATGAGCCAATCATCTCAATAGGTTGATGAGAGGCCTTTCCTCTCATACCACCTCCCTGCCATCCTCCTCAGGCCCAGAAGTTTCTTTTTGGCTAAGTTCAACACAAACCCTCAATCTCAACCTATTAGTTTTCTGTCATTTAATCTTGTTTTCTTTGGGCCATGAGTAGCTTACTCTGGCACATATTTTCAATACAAGAGGTAATTCAAGATGCCTTCCTGCTATGACTCATGGCCCTTTCTATTCCACCTCCCTGATGGGTATCTAGTAGACTATCGCCCACAGACCCTGAAATTTAAGTGTGGTTCCACATAGCCCCTCAAATCACAATCCCTGTTTTTTCTCTTTTTCTAAGTCTTCTATATGACCATTAATAGTGATGGCTTAATCTCCACTGTTGCTACCCCTGATATGACCTCTGTTAGTTTTCTGTTTGGCACTTAATTTTTCTCTCTTTGGTTCATATTTTTTGCACTGGGGATATTTCAGGATATCTCCTAGAGAGAGCTCATGGCCCTTTCTGTTGGATACAGGGTGATTCTCTTATATAGTCATAAGAGACATTTTGACATCTTTACATCAATTTTTTTTCAAAATCATCTGCAATATTAAGAGCCACTCAGACCATTTCTTGATTGAGGGTCTTTGTAATCATATACTCCATGGACTGTATTATCTTCAGTTCCTCAGCAATTTTTCAGAATAATGGCCCAGTTTGTGAGCAACTTCTGTGCCTACACTAGACTTTTGGTGATCAAAGGTATAAAAAAAATATCAGTTCTTTTAAATCTTTGGTATATGTGGCAAAAATTAATTCTCCTTCCTCATAAATCATCTGAACAAGGTGCATGTATCTTTTTTTTATTTTTATTTTTTGAGAGGCTTTTGCTATAGGGTACATGTGCTCGCCAGAAAGACAGAGAGAGACGGAGAGACAGAAAGCAAGAAATCACCCCCCATGGTGGATGACCACGCCACAATCCCTTTTCCTCCACTCTACCTACTTTCAGGATCTTGGGCATGCACACACATGCACCCGGCATAAGTTTAAGCCACTGGGTCCAGGACTCCAACCGCGGTCGACTACATGGGAGTCCAGTGACATAGCTATTACGTCAACTGCTGGTCCCAAGGTACACATATCTTAACTTGAATCTAGATTTGGTTTCACTGATCAAAATGTGAATAAATCAAAATCACAGACTTCTTCCAGTTTCCAGGACAACGGGCTCAGGATAAATGTAAGGATAGCCAGGGAGGGTGTGAAGACAGGTAGCCAGGCCTGTGCACAGGGATAGTCCCCTGCTACCCTGTCTCCATTGCCACCGAGAGAGGGGTCAGGTCTCATGTCTTTCAAAAGTAGCTTTTCTTTTGAAGAGCTAAATATTCAGGGATCCTGAATATTATTATCACCTTTCTAGATGCTTATTTGACACAAAGCACCATGAGAGATACGAAGATGAATTTATAGAGCCACTGATGTCAAAGGCGCTTTCAACCCAGTTGGGATGGGACATACACCCATATGGACCCCATATGCACACAGAACAGCACCAGAAGGTGGCAAAGCATGGCACGCAGTTGGGAGTTGGAGAAAACAGATAATCATATACACTGCAGGATCTATTTGTTGACAAGGAGCCAAGCAGAACCATAATGACTTTAAAACTCTGGGATGTATGGGGGACCTAACTGTGAAAATGAAGAAAGTGCTTTTCCGCGGCCTGGCATCGGACTATTACTGCCGTTGACATTCTCTTTGAAGAGAAGGTCTGCCAAGCTGTCGGCAGTAAAGTAATTCAGGCTTACAATAGCACATTTAAATATTGGTTCTTTTAGTTAAGGAAACAGATTAGAGTTTTTAAAGGCCTCTTAGATCGCTTCAAATGAACACTGAAAGGTCCTATAATAATTTGACTATATCAAAATTAAACATGAATGTTCATCCAAGACACTGCAAAAAAAAGGGAAGATAAGCCAGAACACATGAGAAAATATGTGTGGCCTGAATAACTGTCAGAGAGCCTATGTCCAGAATACATAAAGGACTCTTACAAACCAGTAAATAAATAAATACATAAATAAATAAAAAGCAAACAACTTAATGAAAAATGAGCAAAAGGCTTAAATAGCTACTTCACAAAGAAGAAATCAAAGTGGTCAGTAATCATAAGAAAAGTTGTTGGGCCTCATGTGTGACCAAAGATATGAATAAAACAATGCTACAATAATCTACTATTAATCCCACTCCCCAGAATGGCAAAAATGATTATAGCAGTAACACATGAGGGTGAGAATGTGAGCATAGAACTTCAGTTCCTGCTGGTAAAAGATCAAAGAAGGGGGCCAGCAGATGGAGTGATGGTTATGTTGCTGGACTCCCACATGGCTGACCACAGTTCCAGTCCCAGACCCAGCGGCTTGAAACTCATACAGGGTGCATGTGCATGTAGGCCCAAAATCCTGAAAGGAGACTGGAGAAGGGACTGCAGCATGGCCATTCCCCCTGGGGGGTGATTTCTTGCTTTCTGTCTCTCTGGCAAGCACACATGCCCTATGGGAAAAATCGCTCTCTTTAAAAAAGTTTGAATTGGTACATTCATTTGGAAAACAGTTAAAATTATATATATACATACACACACATACAGAGTCATGCATTGTGTGAGGCTGTTGCGAAAGTCATGACATATCTTTCTAGGTTTTCTATGCAAAAATGGGTCATGACTCTCCTAAAGACCCAACATATACTAAATCGTAATGGACCACATATACAGTGATCCCATAAGATCATGCCACATAGCCTCCAACATCATATGTCCAATAATAAGAGAATGCATGAACATACTGGGGTGTGTTCATACAGTGGAATAGCATACAGTAATGTAAACAAACGTCAGTCACATGCAACACCTTGGGATCATATTACAAATAGCACTGATTGAAAGAAACAAGTCTCAACAGAGCATCAATGCATGGCACTACTATTTAAAGTTCAAAACTAGGCAAAACTAAACTGAATTGTTTAGAGAGGTAGTTAGATGATAATCTAAACAAGGGAGTAGACACCGAAATGTCAGGAGAGTGGTCATTCTTAGAGTGCACAGAGGGAGCTGTAAGTAGGAACGGGGGTGTGGGAGGCCTCCAGGATGCTGCTAGCAGTGTTTTTCTTCACCTGAGTCTTGGTGAATGGGTGACGTTTCTAATTATCTGTGACGTTAAATCTTTGTTTTATGTACACAAAAGTTAAACCACAAAGAAAATGATGAGAAACTGAATGTTAAATAATAAGAAAAACATCTTAGCAACAGGACACAGCATGGTGATTGCCAGGGGCTACCGGGAAGGTAGAAGCAGGCATCTGTCTTCAGTGGATGTGGAGTTTCAGTTTTGCAAGAGAAAAAAGATCCAGAGCTCTGCTGAGCAACAAGGTACATACAGTCAACACCACTGTGCTGTCCCCAGAATAATGGTTACACCAGCAGATCTCATGTGATGTGTTTTTGAAGATTAATAAAAAGAGAAATCCATCTTTACTGTTATAGATTCAAATGCGATTACTAGGAGAACTTTTCTAAGAAATACAAAAAATAAAATACAGCAAACATGGGCAAAAGACCTGAGCAACAACTCTGGAAAATGTTTCCAGCATGTATCCTAGAGAAAGTGTTGATACTTCTCAAATAGTGAAGAACATGAGACAAAGGATATGATAGGCGTGGATACACACATGCGTGCACGTGCACACACACACACACAAAGCATAAATAAATAGAGGAAAACATATCTTCATTAACACTCGATAAAGGCCAAAATAAAACATTCAACCCTAGTGTGATCACTGTTGATCTATTTCCTGGAAAGGTTAAAATAATAGATCCTACCAAGTGTTGGAGAGAGTCTGCTCACGCTCTGGTCTGAATGTGTGTCCCAGAATTTTGTATGTTGGGAGCTGATTACACTGTCAGTGTTGTGAAGTTCTAAGTGAAAACCTAATTCCTTCACAGTGGCCCAGAATCAGGTCTAGTGGGCAATAACTGGCTCTCAGTGACGGCATCGTGAAGGCAACAGTCTCATGAAGATTAATGATGTCTCACAAGACCCAGTGAGTTCTAGCTCTCGTGAGTAGTTAGCTCTTGAGAGAAGCTTGTTGTCATAAAAGAAAGATCAGTCAGAACCTCTCTTTCTCTCTGCCTGTGTCCATAATCCTCTGTACTTCTGTCAGCTATACTGTGGGCCTGGGTCTTTGGACTTCCCAGCCACCAGAATCGTTGAGCTTGGAAATATACTTCTACCTATTTATAAAATCACCCAGGCTTAGGTATTTCTGTTGAGAATGCAATACTGGACTAAGACAGCTAGTAAAATGGGCATTCCCAGGAATAGTTATCCCTCTAAACAGGACATAATTTGTTAAATCCCATGACGATTAAATTTGAGACAGGCTTGAATAGATTAATTTACTTCTAAGGAGATTATTCTAAGCAGATGTTCCAAAAAGTGTACAAATACATGTGTGTAAAGAATGTTCCTCAAAGAAGAGGGCTAGAAAATGGCATAGTAGTAAAATGTAATTCTCAGCAAGGCTGATCATATAGGAAGGTTCTGGGTGTGAGTCCAGAATCTTCCCTAAGTATGTTGGGCATGCATTTGAGTGCCTATGATCTGGGGCTGGGTGAGGCTACAGGCAGACAGTGGTATCAAGACCCTTTTGGGGATTCTGTCTTTCTTGTTCATGGAAGAAATAAATAATAAATCTAAAAGAAGAAAAGAAAAAGGAATGTTCATCAAAGAATTATTTTTTCCTGGGTCACAGATTATGATCTTTAAATTCTGTTTACCACTGAAAAGAATCAGGAGTCATCGAAGAAATGGCTGCTTTCAGGCCTGGGTAGGAGATGCATAAGCTTGAACTACCTTTTCACACCAGAAAGCAGGGGAAGTAATTAGGCCAAAGACATTAAAGTATCTGGCCTGCGATCCATCCCTTCTCTTTACAGAGGAATGTCCTTTAGGGACAGAAAAAAATTAGGTGACCAGGCCTTATCTCCTTGTCAATTGAACTTTCAAGTAAACAGACTAAAAATAATTGCTAGAAGAAGAGATGATATCTATAAAATGACCTTAGCAAGAAGTTCTCAGCCAAAGGATTTCTTAAAAGTAAATAAACCAGAATCCATGAGGCAGGATGACAGAATGTCTCTGAGAAGTCTTGCAACCAACTCAGTATGGTGTAGAAAATAAAATTTTCCATTATTTATATCGCAAGCCCCTTTATGAGGAACTCTGTGACCTCAGAGACCCCATCTATTATTTTGAATTATTATTATTGATATGCGAAGGGAGGCCTGCCAGACAGCTTATGTCTCAGAAATCTCTGCTTCATCTGAGGATCTTGACTGCCTTGAAATGATGAGAAAGCATGACATGGAGAACGAGTATCTGATCTGACAATCTGATCCTATGTTAGCTCTGTCACAAAGAACTTGGACCTGTCATGAAGACTCAGGAGCCAATTTGAAGAGGCTCTCAATGAGCATAGATCCATCAATTTGAAATTTAATAATAATAACTGCCATGGATTAAAACAAAGCAAACGTGCTCAAATGTATGAGTTACTAATAATATTAAAAAGCAAGGCAAATCAAACAAATAAAAAACTCTCTGGTCACTTTTGTAGGGTACTAGAAAATCAATAATTATTTAGAAAACTGGCAAAAAAAGAGGAAAGAGTAGAGCATTATCCTTCCTTCCCTATGCCACAGGGTAATTAAATAGTTGATAGGGGATAGTTCTTTTTTTTAGATGTTTTCCAATGAATAAAGATGCAATGCTAAAATACTACCATTTTGCAAACTCTAAAAGATGGATGGATCTGGTCAATAATCTTCAATGACTGCTTAGAAGATAGTAATAATAATCCAACAAAAGAGAGAGAGAGACGGACAGAGGGAGAGAACTTGAAGTATGTAATACCACCTATAAAACAGTCTTGCAAAAAAACAAAACCAAAACATAGTATCAGATCTCTAGACATAACTATCAGTTTAAAAGATGTGGAGGCAATGGAGAAACAGTAAATGATGCAGTCTGCAAAATTCAGAATTCAGGAGACATTTTGGATAAACCTAGTTTCTTTTCTTCAACAACAACAAAAAAATCAAGGGGCAAAAAAGTGATTCAGGGGAAAGAGACTTGGGAGACATTTCAACCATCTGAAATGTATGGCCCTTGGATCTGGGTTAAAAAAACAAAAAACAAAAAAAAAACCAGAAGAATGAATGAAAAAAATAAAATAAAGACTTGGTGGCATGTTAATGACCAGTGGATATCTTAAGATCAAGTAATTATTGTTAATTTTTCAACTATCAGAATGACATTGTAGCGTTCTTTAAAAAAAATAAACATACATACTGAAATATGTACAGATAAAATTATAAGATTACGATGTCCGAGATTGGGCCAACTGATGGCATGGAGGTTAAGGCAGCTGGATCCCTTGAGGCTGACTGTATAATTCAAGTCTCAGACCGGGAGACTTGAGAATTAATTTGGGTACACAAGCACATGTACATGTACCCAAAGTCCGGAGAGGAGATGAGATTGTGGCATGGCTATCCCCCCAGGAGATGATTTTCCCTCTCTGTCTCTCGCTCACTTTCTCTATCTCTTTCTCTAGGTGAGTGCATGTGCTCTATCTAAATTAAACTAAACTAAAAAAAAAAGTCAGAGATTTACATAAAGATAATCCAGTTTGAGCAAACGGAATGGGTAGAAGTGCGGTGAAACAAAACAGGCCTTTCTGATAACAGTAAGATGGATAAATCAGGTTCATTGCATATTTTTTCTAATTTTGTACAATGTAACTTAAATTTTAAAGGTCACTGGCTGTATACAAAAGGACTAGAAGAGTGAAGAGGAGACCTCTTAAGGCTACTGAAGTAACGGGCACTAGAGGGCGCTACCAGTGGCTGTGAGGAATGGCTGGGCTCTTGGCTGTATTTTGAAAGCAGAGCCACAGGACTGTGATGGGCAGTATGTGATGTGATGACATACACTCATTCTCTTTGGTTAGATTTTAAAAATCATTATAGGTCTAAACTACATAATGTTTGATCTTGCTCAAAAGTTTTAAAATGAGCTCATTTTTTATTTCTGGAAAAAAGTTCTTTCTTGAGGGGTGTTTGGACACAGAATTAATAAAAATATACTAAGAAAACAACAGTTCAAAGGTATTATTATTTCAAAAAAGTTAAATAAATTATTTAGGGATCTATGATTCAGAAAATAAAGGTTCACAATTTCATCTGAAATCTTTGGTGCCCTATGTTCCAGAATTTAGAACTTTTAAGATTTTAGAAAGGTAACAGATTATTTAGCCTAGTATATACTTCCCAGAAAGGTCTGAGACAGATTTCTTTATAAAATTTATTACTATTTCTACAGTGAAACATATAAATACACTGAATGGAATGAAGTTAATAAATAGTCTTACATTAGAAGAACTTGGGTGCAATGGCAAATGAGTTTTAGAGGCAAACATATGAATAGGATTTTTTTGGTTTTTAGCATTTTGATATTACAGACAAGGAATTTCCACTCAGGTTGACAAACCTTTACTGATTACCTACTATGTGTTCGTGAAGACCTTATTACACATGAGGAATTAAACCAGCAAACCAATAACTTTAACACAAGGTAAAATATTCCTGGCAACAAGAACAAGAGAAATCCATGAAGACTGTTGGAGTGGGCTGTGTTCCGGGAACAAATAACTAAGATGAATTTGTTCTGTTTGATAGAACATAAGATTACATATTCTAATAAAGTAGGCAGCTGAAGTTTGAAAGGTTGTGTTTAGTAATGCTCCTTTTATCCTGATCAGCATGCTACTTTTTTATAAGCGTGTGTGTGTGAATATGTAATGTTTCAAGGGCTAGATCGTTGGTGAGACTTCACAGAATTTAAGTAGCTGTGGGTACTAAGTAGCTTTTTTGAATCATTATTGCAGCGTGGATGACTAAGAACATCTCGGTGGGTTTGGGCCAGGCCATTCAGCAG
>NW_006159742.1:871715-908775 GCF_000334495.1 Tupaia belangeri chinensis | reverse complement strand
CAGCAGGAAGCCGAATAAAAAGACTCTCTGAGCACTGCATTTAGCAGCCTCTCCTCTTCTAAGGAAGGTACCAGTGTACACCACGTCAGCAACCATTCTTCAGGACCCTTGACTCAGTACAAGAATACAGCTGTGCCGATGCACTCTCCTCAGTCAGGAGAGTGAGCTGTTTAGGGAGCTTTTTACATTTTTTGGTATTGCAAAATGAAAATCCAATCCAATCCTTACATTAATGAAATGTGATAAGCTGGGGTGGGTTTTGATGCTGACACATGCCTCATATACCTACAGGGGAACCAAGCCTAGAAGAGACAACATAACTGGCTTTGGAATCAGAAAAGTCATTCTTGAAAAACTATTTGGGCAGGAGTCGCTCTTATTTATTCACTGAGAGTGGGCTTCTGCTTAAAGAAGATATGGGCTAAATTATACTTTAATGGTACATTTCCTTTCGCATAGAGAACCGTGGCAATCCAAGGACTGGCTTTAGCCATATGGAGGGAGGGAGAAGGAATGCTATGAGGTCGCAGGGCTGTAGCCGACATTCAGGTGCTGTCAGTGTGAAGAGTGGTATAGACAGTAGGGTGGGTCTTGCTGGGATGCAGCTGCCTTCAGCTATTGATCTCTCTGTTCTCCACAACTGGGGATGGGAGCTGGGGGCATGTGTGACAACCAGAAACCCTGGGTGCTGTGATGGCAGCCATTAACCTCCAGCTGGCACTACCTCCAGGACTGCTCAGTAAGGCTATAATGCATTGCCATCCCTCCTACTGGGAACTGTAAGAGCCTGGATTTGCAGTGCATCGGTGCTGTGCCAGGGATTCAGATGGCTCACAGACTACATGGAAACGCAGGCTAGAAGAGACAACATAACTGGCTTTAGCATCGGAAAAACCTGGGATGGAATCTATCTTTATTTTCAACATATTGCTATGTGACCTCTGGCAAAGGCTTTTAAAAACTCTTCTTAAAACCCGGGAAAATGGGAGGCTGGCCCACAGCGCAGTGGTTAAGGGAGCGGGATCACATGTGGCTGACCACAGTTCAAATTCTAGCCCTCGCTGCTTGAAAAACATGCCAGGCATGTTTGCATGCATGCCCCAAATCCTGACAGGTTAGAAAAATGAATGGACTGTGGCATGACCATATCCAATGCAGGGTAGTCTGCTCCTCCTTCTCTCTCTCTCTCTCTTTCTCTGTCTCTGGTGATCACACACTTGCTTGGCCAATTTAAAAAAAATTGTGACAATAGGATTAAGAATATATACCTCATAGCTTTTCTATCATGATTAAATTAGACACAGTAGTTCATCTAAGCACTGGCCTGATAGTAAGCACTAAAGGTCACACAGTTTCATAAGCACTGAAGATCACACAGATGGAGGAATTAGAAGAGCTGGAATTCCAGTTTTTCTAACTCACACCTGAGTAGTATTTTCTTCAGATTTTTTGCCATATGGCAAGTGTGTTTGCCAGAAACAGAAAGAGAGAGGGAAAGTAAGAAATCACCCTCCAGGGGGGATGGTCACACTGTTATCCCTTCCTCTCTCAGGATATTTGGCATGCATGCACCTGTGCCCAGAGAATTTCTCAAGCTGTTGAGTTCGGGACTCAAACCACAGTTGGCCACGTAGAATCCAGCACCTTAACCATCATGCCACCTGCTGGCCCGTGAGTAATTTTTTTTTTTTTTCTAAACATGGTTTAACCAATGTAGTTTTCAAGGACTCCCTTTGGCAAGCTGGACTAGGACAATATTAATGTTGACCTTCACAGCCTTGGCAATCGCAGTCAATATCACAAACATTCACTGACTTACTATGAGTGCTCCTGGGGACTCTGAGTCAAAAGCAGAAATGAGGAATACACAGCACAACTCCAGGTGAGCGGCTGGGATGAGAAAGTACTTGAGAATAAGCTCTGATCCTTACCACTTCACGCTTTTCCACTTCAAACCAGCGGGAAATGCCAGGTAAACTCTGCACCAAGTATAATGATGTCCTCTCCACCCAGAGACTCTACAAAACATAAAACAAATTAAATGCCTGCATTGTCCTTCCTTCTAGGTACTGTGCTCTGACCAATGTTTGTCTTTCAATATTATCTTTTCCTTATTTCTGTCAGCCTTTCTTTAAGTCTTCATTGGAACCCTCAAACTATCTCAGTAAGATACTGCTGACGCTTACGCAATAATTCCATTCTCTATTGCCTAAAATTTTATTCTATGTAAAATAAATGAGTTCCTACTTCAGAGAGCAAGCTTCCAGGTATAAAATTTGGCTATGTAAACTTCTAACTTAAACTCCTTTTACTCCTTAAGGTTAAGCTACTTAACTATTAGGTTGTTGGGAAAGGTATAATGTATTTTTCTATGCAAAAATGCATCATGACTTTTCCCATGACCCAAGAGAAGGGGTAAACACATCAGCTGGTCAACACAAGATTAGAATAATAGAATCCTGTAGAAAGAAAGAGTTTTTAGAAACACTAGAAGATGACACTAGGTTTTGAAGAGGCAATATGACTGCTCAAAAGCAACTTTCTAATTGTCTGCAGAGCCAGCACCAGAATGCACCCACTAAACCCTCTGGCTCCTCCTCCATTGCCAAATCCATTGTGCCACATTTTCTTACCTAGCCAGATCTGTATTCTAGAGCCAGTGGAGGGAATGGGGGCGAGGGTAGGGTACTTCCTCTGGTCAAAGTGAACAACCCCAGGACACACAAAACCATGGCAGCCTTTAGTGTGAGCTGCTGCTGATAATAAGTTTCTCTTTTGTCAACCAGGCTACAGAATCCATGTCTCATCTTTCTTATTAAACCCAGTGTATTCCTAAGAGGATAATCAACTTTGCGAAATTCCTGAAACAGTGCCATTTATTCAAACAACAACACAAAAATGGAAGAATTTCTTTGAGCCAGCCAAGATGCATGGAGATGAATACAGCAGAGTCCTAGTGACAAGAGCTGGCAGTGTTCTGGCAGTGACAGGGAGGTAAGCAGATAATTAAGCACTCAGTGTGAAAAGAAAGAAAGGAATGCGCAAGGTGCTGAGAGAAACCCGGAGGAAGCAGGCAGGCACCAGCCTGGGGGAGGAGGGCAGCAGTCTTGAGGAGGTAACACATGAGCTGAAGTTTGAAGGTGAGTAGGAGTTTGCCAGGAGGAAGCAGCAATGAACAGAGACATGGGAGAGGCTTGTGAAGGGCATGGCGAGAAAGGAAGAGAGAAGCTGGGTACGACTGAAGCTGGGATGGAGGGGGCGTTGAGTGAGAGTGGCAGAGACAAGCTTCTGGAGGGACAGTTTGGAGCCAGATTCTGAAAGGTATAAGCAGAGGAATAAGGACCTCAAATTCCTATGTTTTGGGGTGGAGGGTGTTGCTGTACTTAAAGTGATGGCCATGGGGTGAGGTGGTGCACTAGAAAAAGCAATGGAGACAGTGTCAGGAGATGTGTGTCCTCAAGCCGGGTTTACCAATAATTAGAATGTGACTTCAAGCAAGTCCATTTCCACTCAAACCTCATTTGACTTTCTGTTCACTGAAAGCAATTGCAAGGAAAACAATATCATTAACTATATCTTTAATTGATTTTGGAGAATGAAAAGAAAAATATAAATATTCAGAAAGGACTAGAAAATGATCACAGATCTTTTCAGTAATATTTCAATGGTGTTTCCCAGTGACCGCCTTAGGTTGATACGTAATTCAGCAGACCTGGTGGCACGAAGGACTGATGTTTATCCAGCCCCACCCTCACTCTGTAAAACTACCACAGTTCCTCTTCTGATCTTTTGCCTGTGAATAATTCTCGGAGTTTTTTGGAGCCCCCAAACCGGCACTTAGGCAGAACTGGCTTGGAACTTAACACTAGGCTATCATTACTAATAATGTCAGGAGGCTGTTTTCTATGTTAAGTAGAGAATATCTGTGATAAAGCTGCTAAGCCAGTTAACTAACCCACAACAACAAGCTCATTTTGCACTGCTTGTTTAGGTACAAAATACTGACTAACTGAGGATGTATCCGGTCTCACTGTGGCACTGTTTTCAAGCAGTAGACAGATTATAATTTGTCTGCTGAACAAACTTTCCCCTTTACCCCAGAGAGGCTGTGAGGAATCTTATCCCTTTCTGGCTGAGAAAGTACTGAACTAGCAAGGCATACTGGAACTACTAAGAGCACAGAACTCAACAAATGGAAGCATCCAAGATTTGCCTCGACTCCAGGCCCTCTCAGAAGTCCTCATTATACATCATTCTAACAAGAAAAAGCAGCAAAGGACAGAACAGAACTTACACACCATACCAGCAGTCTACACAATGTTCTCTGTCTCAGGGTCCTCTTTCCCCTGTTCCTTCTGTAGTCTTTACTAATCTTCCTCTACCGTATCTGAGAATACACATCCTGAGGTTCCCCAAACTGGTTCAATAAGAAAGATTAAGAGGACTGAATCCAACCATGAGTTCTCAAAGATAGGTCTAAGGACTATCATCAGCAGAACTGTCACCAAAAAAGCTGATTTCAGGCCCTCCTCCCAGAACCCACTGAGTTAGGATTCTGGGCCGGCAATCAGAATTCTGCTTGGTTAGGAAGTACCCCATGCCACTGTGATCCATAGCAGAGCTGGAAAACCACTAGACTACATGATTTCTACAATCCCCCTTTGGTTCTGTCATTGGGCACTATTCTGAGTAAATGTTTTCTGAGAGTCATGCCCTCCAACAGCTCACGGTCTATGGTCTATCTGAGGACACAGCATGTAGTAAGAATTACAAAGTACCTTGAATTCATTCTCTTTATCTTTTGTGCCTTTGTGAAATGGTCTGTCATAGCGAAATTTCCAGATATGATTGACTTTATAGAAACTTTTGATGTTGTCTGGAACACCCTCTCGCTGCAGAACCTCCTGGCTCTCCGGAATGGGAGTTACAGCATATATCTGCAAATCTAGGAAGAAGGAGTCAAGGAGGGAACCCACTGGGCAAGCCCCGGGGAAGTGCCTTGAGCTGAACTGTGACAGAGACGAAAGGATAGGGAACAATCTGGAGTTTCCAACTCCATTATAGTAATTTAAAAAATTGCCAAGAAGATGCCAAGAACTCAGTTTATAGCAAATCACACTTCAAACTATGGGCCTTGACTAATTGATATATAGTGCTCAGCAGGTGAGTCTAACAAAGTGTCAGTTTGAACTTTCTTTAACCTATCAATTTATATATCATTGACTGTGGGTGTGTGTATGTGTGTGTAGTGTGTGTGTGTTGGGGCAGTGGGAATGGTTTGAGTCTTAGGTAATCAGAATTAGAATAATCCTAATCATAGTTCATTAGACACTCTTTAATCTGTGCATGGCCCTTCACAATTTGTTTGTTTATAATAATGTGTAAATATCCATGAAACCAGTACCAAAGACAGACACCAGAACACCAACAATTATTTACATTTACCAATGTGATGCTATCCCAACCTTCCCTCAAATGCAGTATCTACTCTCCCAAATCTTGTACTGATAAGTGGGAGATTTAGCTGTAGTTGATATTTTTAAAATTACATTAAAGGAATGTTAAATTTTCTCATAAGTTTACCTCCTTCTCTTATGAAAGAATGATAGCAAAGTATACTTCCTTATGTAATTTCTTGCTTTTGTTGCAATTTCGTTTCTGCTTTGATATGGGGTCCATAATCATCAGAGGGAGTTTCAGTATCAGGAAGAGGCAAAGAAATTCCAAAGAGTGCCAGGGAACTCTGCCTTTGTCCCTAATGCTTAGACAATGAGAGTGTGAATTATATAGCAATTATTCAAGGCTTTCTGGGATTTCATAGCTAAGAGTCCCCCGTATATACTGGGGTACCTTTCTCTTCCTTCCTCAGTCCAAAATGAAAATGTATCAGGGGAAAGAAGGGTAATGCTGTATACCAGTAAATATAATGCTGTCACTTCCTTGAACTGAGGCAATTACACAGGATATGTCAGATGGAAATTATTCTAAGAGAAATTGCTAAAAAAGAGCTTTAAAAGCAGGGTGGAGATACGGAAGAGTTTTAATTAAAATGGAAAAAATTCTTTAACAGAATCTTTAAGGGAGTTCTTGTCAACTGACACCATGATAATAAATAGAAAAATTAAATTCTGCTCAGAAGGAGCTAAGCTAAAATTAAGATGATGAGAAAGAGGGAGAGTAAGAACCTAGCTATTGAAAAGGGACCAGGAGCTGAACAGTCTTGCATAAGAATACTCTGCAGCTAATAGCCAGGGCATTCTAGCTAGATTTAGCCTTTCTAGAGAGGATACACTGAGCTTCGGCCTGGAAGATGGTCTCGTCGGGCTGGTTTGCGTGCTGCATGGCGATGGCATGGGGGAACTCGTTCAGCATTCTCTGTTGGAAAGCTTCCAGCCGCTCATAGTCATGCCCTCGACACACGAACTCCTTATTCTGGAGGTGAAACCAAAAAAAGAAATTAAGACTACATGACTGAGTGCATTCATTACAGAAAGAAGCCGAAAACGTGACACTGGTAGTGACCGACCCGCATGATCCACACCAACACGGCATAACACAATAAAAACAAAAATACAGTGGAATTGTCTGAAAAATTAGTCTGAACATACAAAATGCAGAGCAGAGATCATGAGCTCCATTCTCTATGGCTTTTAAAAAACCAGTAGAGAGCCTTACTCTGTCTGACTGGTTCACCTGAAGGAGGTACAAAGAGGCATCTGATCCTTAAAGCACCAAAGTACAAAAACAAAAAATCATGTTTCCTCTAAATGTTAATGCACAGGTGTTAACAGACATGGCTGTCAGTTGGATATCAAACGCATGAGGATAAATTCACAATTTGGAGAGGAATAAAACTATGCAAACTTTAAAAATGCATTTTACTGCATTCATTCTTTCTTATTTTTTTAGTTTGCTATAAGGTGCATACACTTGCAGGGGGGGGGGGGGGAGGTTACAGGGATGGGGAGAGAGTGAGAAATCACCTGCCCAGGGGGTGGATTGCCATGGGGTCTAGGACTCAAACTGTGCAGTCAGCCATGTGGGATCCAGCCACCCTAACCTCCATGTCACCTGCTAGCCCACTTTTCTTTTGGGTCATCCGAAAAGTCATGATGTATTTTTCTATGCAAAAACTGCATCATGACTTTTCTGGTGACCCAAATGAAAGGCCACTGAAATCAGCCTTAACACTTTGACCGACTGGAGGGAGGCATCCACGGAGGGGAAGAGTGAACCCATTTGTACTGTGACTTCTAGCTGGCACAGACTCCTCCCTGCCATAACTAGCTCAACTCAGCTTCCTGTAGCCAGGAATCCTGGTAACTGGCTGAAGCTAAGATTTAGGACTTTTAAGGCCTCCCTAAATGTTGGACATATTTTTGTTTTGTTTTGCAATATATAAAGGGTCTTCATGAAGTTAATGGAAAATGTACATTATGATAAAACTGCATGGATTAAAAATTTTTTGCACTCAAATAAAGTTAAACTTTAATTCTGTTTTTCTACAAACTTTTTAAAGTACCCTTGCATGTCTGTACTATGTGGGTCATGACTCTCCCATTATGGGAAGAACAGTGGAGATTATTCTTGAAGTAAGCTGGAGCTGGGAAGATGGGTGGGTTTCCAGAAAATACCTTAATGACCTGGTTAGATATGAGGAAAATCTTTCTGACAATTTAATGATAATGAAATTACAGATGTTGAGCATAGTCACTGATGAGGCGCCCTGCGCATATCTCATTTAACCCATAAACACTTCAGAGGCATTCACTCATGCCCTATACCATTTTATAGTTGGGAATCTGAGGCCCAGTGCCTTTAAGAACTTTGTTAATTGCTACTAGATTCTAACTCAGTTATGAGTCCAGGGTCTGGCTCTATCTATTCTGAACATGGCCTGGTATGTTTAGAAAACAGTCTGAGGAGCTACTAAGTAAGACCAAGAGAGGTGGTGACATCCTGAATCCTGAAGATCTTTAAGAAAAGGAGAGAGCAGATCGCAGGGAGCCAACATTTTCAAGCTCTACGAGGTTCCTTTCACCACATAAAATGTCCTAAGGGAGCTAGAAACAGCTCTGGAGCTGCAGGCTCAGGTCTGCAGCTGGAAAAAGATTAGGGGCAGATGAGCTACAGGAACACAATGGGACTGGACACTGAGAACTCATCTCAGGGCTCTACGCCACCTGAAGAAAGCCTTATCCTTTGAAAAACATAACTGAAGGCAGACTCTATCTAGAAATCTGGACCCCCCAAACAATCCTATGTTCATAACTTTTGAGATAAAACTCACTACTTCTGATGCCATATTTTAAAATTATACTTTGGCCTAGCCTGCAGCCTCGTGGTTAAGGGAATCAGATCCCACATGGCCAACTGCAATTCAAATCCCAGTCTTTGCAGCTTGAAAAATACATAAGGCCTCTGTGTGTGTGTGTGTGTGTGTGTGTCCGTGTTCACATGTGTGCACGTGCACACACATGCATGTGCACCAAAATCACCACAGGAAGGAGAAATGGAGGAGAAGGGACTGGAGCATGACCATGCCCCATTGAGGGTGACTTCTCCTCTCTCTTTTCCTCTCATTTTCTCCGGCAAGCACGTGTGCCTTTTGGCAATTAAAAATATTATACTTAAAACATAAAAATGCTTGATAAAATTGACAACACATCCCTTCCTGCATTCTATAGCTTCCAAAATAAATGTCTGAATATCCCAATAACAGAAATATTTTTTTAAAAAAAGACTTACATATAAACAATAGTTTGTAAAATCAGAGAAGTTACTCTAAGCATACAGGCATTCAGTGCTATTATGAAGCTATTTTGAAATAAAAGATTGGGGTCTGACATTTGGGTCGCTACAAAATAAAAAGTAATTAAGCATTCCCCCCATCAATGCCTTTTAAAAGAATAATCTTACCTTTTTGGGGTATAATTCACACATTATACAATTTTTATCCTTTACAAATGTATAACTGACCAATTTTTAGTATATTAACAGAGTTATACAACCATCAGCACAATCCATTTTCTGAACATTTTCATAGTCTCATTAAGACTCCATACCCATTGGAGGTCACTTCCTATTTTCCCACCCTCTAGTTGCTGGCAATCATGAAACTACTTCCCATTTCTATGGATTTGCCTATTAAGGGATTATACATCATGGCCTTTTGTGACTGGCTAATTTTTTCAAATAGTTCATAATATCTTCAAGTTTATTAATTTTATAGTAGAAATCTGTATTTCCTTCTTTTTTATTGCCAAGTAGTGATTCATTATATAGATATACTACATTTTGTTTATCCACTCATCAGCTAATAGACACATGGGCTGTTTCTCCTTTTTGGCTATCATGAACAATTCAGGTGCAGGCTTTTGTGTGGATGTATGCTTTCAATTTTCTTTAGTATATACCTAGGTGTGGAACTGTTGGGTCATGTTTATCAATGTCTTTTAAAATTTTTACTTATTTTTTTGCCTGTGGGCATATGCACTTGCTGGACAGAGAGAAAAAGAGAAGGAGAGAGAGAGAAAAAGTAAGACAGTAGCTCCCACTGGGGATGGCCACACCACATTCCCTTCTCCACTTCTTTCAGGATTTTGGGCACAGACACATAAGCTCAATGTGTTTTTTTTTCTTTCTTTCTTTTTGGAGAGGTTTTTGCTATAGGGCGCATGCACTCGCCAGATAGACAGAGAGATAGAAAGCGAGAAACCACTCCCTGGGGGGATGGCCATACCGCAATCCCTTCTCCTCCCTTCTCCTCTGGGGAGGGATCTTGGGCATGCATGCACACATGCCTGGTGAGTTTAAGCCACTGGGTCCAGGACTCAAACCACAGTCAACCACATGGGAGTCTAGCAACATAACCATTATGCCAACTGCTCTTCCTCCAATGTGTTTTTCAAACCGCCAAGTCTGAAATATGAATGCCAAGTCAGCCCTATGGGATCTTGCTGCCTTCACCACCACATCACCAGCTGGCCCTATCCATACTTTTTATAGAACTCATTTTCCCTGAGGGGGGATAAAACCTACTTTGATAGTACAATTATATAAATGTATTAATTTAATTGAGCTTCAAGAATTATCTTAAAACTGATCTAATAATGAAAGTAAGTTTTTAATGTTCTTATTTGTTTATTTTAAATTGAAGGACTGACTGGAATATAATTTCCTAAAACAGGTAAGTTCCCATGATTCTGAAGAGTGCAGTGTCCTTTAGAAACCAATAGAGGGTGACCCTTCTCTTTGATTTTGAAGGAAATGTCATTTATATACAGAAAAGTTATTTTTTTAAAAGTCTGATGATACAGATATTGATTCATCCTAATTGAATTTGAACAAAATTAATTATATTAGCCAATGCTGTTTCCCAATCTGGTCAACTTCCTTTAAAAGTATGGTTCCTAAAATCTTCGGATTTTTTTTTTTTTAAAAAAAACCTTTTAATTAACAGTAACTGCACAAAATATATAAATGTCCAGTGCACCTCATTGTATCCTTGCTAGTTAAAATGCGAATTTGATCTAGAGCTGCATTACGACTTTTGTAGGGCCACAGAATACTTATATATATTGTATAACAAAACAACGAACAGTTAAAAATATGCCCAACATTTAACAAGGCCCTAAAATCCTAAATCTTAGCTTTGGCCAGTTAATAGGATTCCTGGCTACCAGTCTTTTGCCTTCATGGGCCCTTCCTCCATTAGAGATATTACAAATTATACTGTATGGAGAGCCAGCAGGTCCATGGTAGTTAAGGTGCTAGACTCACACATGGCTCGAAAATCATGCTGAGTGTGTGTGTGTGTATGTGTGTTCAAAATCCAGAGAGGAGAATGGAGAAGAAGGGGTCGTAACATGGTCCTTCACCCTGGGGCATGATTTCTCACTTTTCTCTCTGTTTCTCTTTGATGCCATATCCTATGGCAAAAACCTATAGAAAAAGACAAAAAACATTGTATTGTATGACTTGCTTGGTATATTGATGGATATATCAATAGTAATATTATCTACTATATTATAAGCAGTATATTACAGCATTTTCTTCAACCTATAAGTTTTTTTCTTCTGTTGATTTCTAAAAATAATATAAAATTTTGTGGGCCCTTTATGGTTTCTAAAACACCATATCTACTATGTATAATAGATAGGCTACTTTGGGGTACCATAAGAAGAACATAAAATCTTTTACTTTGCTGATAACAGCTTTAGAGAAGCATAATCACTTTTAAAAATAATTTTTAATTTAATTTAATTATTATTATTATTTTTTAATTTGGCTAGAGAGAGAGGAAAAGTGAGAAAGCAAGCCTCCAGGTATGGACTCAAACTGCAGTTGGCTATCCGGGAGTCCAGTGTCTTAACCACCACGCCACCTGCTGGCCTCATAATCACTTTTAAAACTTAGTCTTTATAGTAAGTATGAATTTGTCATTGTTTGTGATTTGGACTCAAGTTTTCCTCTATCCTTTGACAGGCTCATCTGCAGAATCAGTTTTGTGACCACGCACATCATCATGTAGATTCTCTTCAAATGTAATGGGGAGCTTTTGCATTATCTCCATACAAATACATGGTCATTTCAATCAATTAAACGAAATATCTTGCTATTATCTGTTTACTCCATGCAATACTAATCTTTACCTATCTAGTGTCTGAATATTTTAGATTAATCTACCTTCCTGTCTACCTGTCTTTTATACCTAAAGACAGATAAGCTGGGGCCAGCAGGTGGTGTGATGGTCAAGGCACTAGACTTCCACATGACTGGCTGCAGTTTGAGTCCTGGACCTGGCGGCTTGCTTTCTCACTTTCTCTCTCTGTCTTCCTCTCTCTCTGTCACTCTCTGGTAAATGTATGTGCCTTATACCAAATTTTAAAATAATAATAATAAAAATAATTAAATAAGTAATTCTTTTAAAAAGGACAAATAAGTTAAAAATTACTAAGCAAACAAGAAAATGAAATATGTTTCCTCTCCCTTCTGTGAGTATATCCATCTCTTATTTATTTATGTGCACTGACAGTTAAAGTAAGATTCAGGTAAATACAAACAACGAAAATATTTATATATTGAAATTTAAAGTTGCAATAAATTGGCACAGTTTTACAAATTATCCCAGCTACATCAGTTGCTTGACAAAATATGTTTCCTCTTTCAACGGATGTTTTTATATCAGAAGAATTATAGATGGAAGTGTTCAATACATATCCAAATCTATAATATACTACTTGGCAAAAAGTAAATAGAAAAAAAGGAGTTGACTCTTCCATTATCTAGTATATACCTTGGAATGCCTGGAAAACTTTCCTTTGTAGGAAGAGTTTATACTAAAGAATAAATTGGATCTCTTTATTGGGATTTGTTTTGTCACAAAAAGGCCAAACAACACTCGTTACATGATTCTGGCCATAGGGTTTCCATGAGATTTTTTTGTTTTCATTTTTGACAGAGATTTCTTCCATATGGTGTGTGCGCTTGCTGGAGAGACAGAGTAAGAGAGAGAGAGACAGACAGACAGACAGACAGAAGGCCAGAAATCATCCCCTGAGGGGATGGCCACATCACAATCCTGTTTCCTTCATTCTTCTCTTAGGATTTTGGGCTAGCACCATATGCACCAGGCATGAGTTTCAAGCGGCCAGGTCTGAGACATGAACCACAGTCAGCCATGTGCAAGTCCAGCAATGTAACCAGTGCACCATCTGCTGGTCCCTCTATGTAATGTTAAACTGCATGGTTTTCTTTAATCAGCAACTACCAGCCTCCTGCAATGCCCCACCATTTCTCTAATGCTAACGCTATGAAAAGTACAGATGGAATAGAATAGTGAATGCCACACACAGAAAAGTATGACCAAAGACTGCTCATAAAATAAAGTGAACTTAAAAAGGGATAGATTGTTTGGTATTTGGGGAAATTACTCAAAACAAGGCATTTTAGAATAATATAGTGCTTGTCAACTAAAGGATAAAAAAAAAAATTCATGACACTATTACTTGTCCTATAGAATGTCATTAGTATTTCAGTTAACTTGATTGGGATATTTGGGTTAGAAGTATGAAAGTACATTTTTAAAAATAGCATATTACTTACTCTTAAGAAGAATGGAAATTTCTTCCCATAAAATCCAACTCTGAAGAACTCTGGTTCAAGACGCTGCTGGTCCATAATTTTGTCATACAAAGAAGCTTCCATCATCTAGGGACACACAGGGAAAGGTCTAAACATTTTATCTTAATTTCATCCCCTTAATTTTATCTCTTTACAGAAGAGAATATTTCTCCTCTGACAAGGAGAACTTCACCTTAACTCTGTTTGCAGAAAAGGGTTGACTCCCTTTTCTTATGCTTTTAAAGTAGGGATCAATAAACTTATTCTATAAATGGCCAGAGAGTAAATATTTTGGGTTTTCCATGCCATATGGTCTCTGTCACAACTACTCAGCTCTGCTTGGCCCACAGGCTCTAGTTTGCTGATCCCTGCTTTGAAGGGTCAAGTGTAGAATTACATGTTATCACCAAAAAAAATTATTCCTATACATGTAGTCTATAAAGGAAACATTTTCTTCACAATTAAATAGAAATTAACCTGAACTATTAGAAGCAAAGTCTTTCTGGAGAAGTCTCATGCCAGATATACCCACCTGTCGATTTGCATCCATCTCAGTCAAGGTAATTTAGGACATTTGGAAGGTGCAAACTTGGACAGATTAGACCAACCAAACAAACCAAAGGAGACCCATAGTGCAAAGTGCTGTCTGGGCTGAAATCTCTTAAATGTGTCTTTGACAATGTTGCAACTATGAAGTACATAAAGCTTATGGTTTTCCATTCATGGTATTATCATCCCCAGGGTTTCCAGAAGAAGATTAATATTGCATTTGAAGACTCTTCCCCCTACTCCCCATCCTCAGTAACAGCACCCTAAAGAGCAATTGGCATGAAGTATAATGCTTTGGGTTTATAAAAATCTTAGTGACTATGGCACCCAAGGGCTCTCACGGGTAAACACTGTAACCTCGCTTCTGTTTCAGGGACAGTATGCCAAGAGAAGAACAGCAACGTTTTTATATAAAACCACAGTGCCTGCCAGAGTCGGCATGATGGACTGGAGTCAAAACAAGGTTGTTCTTTCTGCTTTTTCACATGAGAAGAAATGTTGATGAAGTGCTGACATGAAATACTATGTCAAAAGTACAGAACCAGCTTGCTGAGTAAGTTATTTGTTGTGGTGTAAGGTATTTCATGAGCTGTTAAGAGTTTATGATATCATCTCTTAAATGGCTACCTTGAAATTAAAAGATAACATCATAATCCTTTTATAAAAATATGTAAAAGTTGATTATCCTATTTTTAGGAACACTCAAGAAGCTTAGGACCTCGTCAGGACCTTGTGTATTACTTGCTACTACAAAATGCCCATGATGCTAAAGAACAGAACTTGGAGGGCAAGGAGGAAGTGTGTAACTTAAATGCTAAGGAGGTAAAAGACATGAGGTTTAGGGACACAGAATATTCAGCTCCCTGAGCTCTTGGGTACTAAAACTGTGGCTTAGCTTTAGCAAATAAAAACATGTTTCTGAAGATAAAGAGAGTCAATACCTACACACGTTGGCCTTAAATGATTTAAACATGGGTCAGTTAGCCATTTCTTCTATTACGCTTTGCAAATTATGGGACCGGGAAAGGTATATTGTTACAGAGATTTATGTACGAATCTCTTCAAACAGTGTGGAGATTTTCCTCAATAAACTGTAAGTATTAATCCTGGAATAGACCATGTATCTCAAATGAGGTGTTTTAGAATAGATCAAGAGCTTACTTTTTATATATTAATCAAAAGCACTGCCCAGATAAAATTGTTATTTCTCTGTATAAATAGCTGAACATGTTTCAGAGAAAACACTTACCTTGTTTTTAGCTTTTTGTTTTGTTTTGTTTTTATTTTTTTCGTCACAGGGTGCATATGCTTGCCAGAGAGAGACAGAGAGAGGTAAAGAGAGAAATCACCCCCCCATGGGAAGATGGCCATTTTGCAAACCTTTCTTCTCTCAGGATTTTGGGATGCAGGCACTTGTGCACAGCATGATTTTCAAGCCACCATGTCCAGGACCTGAACTGTAGTTGGCCAGGTGGGAGTCCACTGCCTTAACCACCATGCCACCTGCTAGTCCTGGAAACACTTATCTTGAAAAAGGTTTCTGCCAGCTATATCGAGATGATCACCAAGTTATCATCACAGAATCACACTGGAGAGCTTATCATGAATGAGTGCCATGGCTTGGTCAGGATGGATGCAGGTACCTTACCCTCATCTTGCTCAGGTTTCTGTAGTCATAATAGCTCTCATACTGCTCCGCGATCTTCCGGCACAGGATAATGCCATTCTCCCAACACTGCAGACAGATAAGTGACAGAAGTGGAACTATCTCCCAGCATGTGCTGACTTCCACCCACAGGCCAGGACACAACTGCTTTCAGGTCACCAAGCCTGACTCCTTAATCTTTTATTGATTTATTTTTTGGGTTGTCAGAGGAGAAAGCACCACCCTCCCCATGGGGAATAGTCATGTCACCATTTCTTCTCTTCCACTTCGTTCTCCTGTTGGGATTTTGGACACATGTGTCCAGAATGTTTCTTAAGCCAGTGGGTTCAGGATTCAAATCTGAGGTCAGCCACCTGGAGTCCGGCTGCCTTATCCACCAGGCCATGGAGCTAGCCCACTCCTTAATCTTTATAGCATATTTTTAATCATATTACTGTAACTTTAAGCATAAAAACATATGCTAAAAAAAAAAAGTAAGTTACTAAAAATCCATAGAAAGTTGGAAATCATGTGGTGCCAGAACAGTATCTTCTGGTATGTTTTGGAGATTTCATCACCTTGAAGTTGTAACTGCAGTTCCATCATAGCCAAGCAGTTGGATACCAACAGCTCCTCAGTGCTGTGGAGAGAATTACAACCAATCCCCCCAAGGCCCAGTTATCTGTGATTGGTACCCTGGATTCCTTGCTTGACTAAGTAGCACCTGCAAATTGTGAGAGTCTAACCCAGGTGCTTACTTTCAACAGAAATGCAAAAATTCTTTGATCTGGCATAGGTATTGGCAAACTTTCTGAAAGCGCCAGACAGTCAATATTTTAGGCTTTGAGGTCCATATAGACTCTGTCACAACTACTCAACCCACCGGCCATGGCAGGAAAGCAGCTGTAGACAAGAATAAGAATGTCTGTGTTTCACTAGGAATTTACCTGTGGGCACTGAAATGTAAATTTCATGTAACAGTCACATGTCACAAAATATTATTTTTTAATTTCCTTCAACCACGTAAGAATGTAAAAGTAATTTGTGGCTTGTGAGCTATACAGAAATAGGCAGTAAGCCATCTGACCTATGAGTCATAGTTTATAACCCCTAATCTAGCACAACCTCCTGGAAATGGGTTAATATAGGAAGCCAGGAACTCTGTAACAGTTTATTCTAGAGGCAGAAACTTCCCAGTAGGCACAAAGACATTCCTTTTGCTATTAATGTAATGATATGTCAATGCAGTTAGATAAATAATAAAGGATGATATGAAAGGAGCAATTTCCTTGCATCAAATTTTTAGGTATACCCAATTATGTTTTGTGAAAGATGACAGCCACTGGTTATATTATAATTTTCTGTTTAACATTCACAAATTGGAAGAATATTTAAATTTAAAGCACATACCTCTAAAGTATCCAAGTGTTCACATCAAATAAACAATGGTGGTCATATTCCCCAATTTAAAAAAAAATAGTTTTTGAAGATAGAGGAGGGGAAGTGAGTGATGTACTGAGCTGCATCATTAGGCTTGTGTGCGTGTGTTTTTTTTCCCCAACACCCTAAGACCTTTCTAAGCATGTGAAGGGATGCCAGAAAATTATTTAGATTAATTCTATTTGATTTATTTCACCTTGAAAATATGGAATGTGTAGAATGCATGCCAGTTTGAGGAGAGAGTGAAGTGATGATAATGGCTTTGCAGAAAGTAAATTACTTGTGTGCTTTGGTCTAAATGTTTCTATCATGTCAAAATTGATATGTTGAAATATAAATCTCCGCAGTGATAGTATTAAGAGGTGCGGCCTTTGAAGGAGATTAAGACATGAATGTGGAACCCTCATTTTTGGCATTAATGCCCTTATAAAAGAGGCCCTAGAGAATTAGTTAGTCCCTTCTACCATGTTAAGACATAGCAGGATGTGCCATCTGTGATGAAGGACGGCCTCACCAAACACCAAATCTGCCAGGGCCTTGATCTTGGACTTCTCAGTCTCCAGAACAATGAGAGATAAATTTCTGTGGTTTATAAGCCACTCAGTCTATAATATTTTGTTATAGCAAACCAGAGGGACCAAGACCATGGGTGTCAAAAACCCTCTAGATCAAGGTTTATCCAAGTTTAACACAGAGTTCGTCCACATTGGAATCTCCTGGAGTCTTCCTTTGAGTCACAGACTTACTGTCTAGGGTCTGGTCCTGGAAATAACACATGTTAACAAGCTTGTTGCTATTTCTAATGCGCATTGCAATGTGAACATCCATGATTGGGAAAGTAGATATGCATAAACTAGAAACCCAAAGAGACACTAGTCACTGCAGGAGAGACCAGGAGTTGGGCAGGGCCACTTACTTTGCCTCTGTCAAAGTTCTGGATGATGGTGAGGTGCAGGTGCTCTTTGCGCTGCCATTCTGTTTGCATGGGGTAGGTCAGGAACTCCCTGAGAGGCCGGTCAGACCATTCTAACAGCTCATCGTACAGCAGAAGAGTATATGCAGCTTCTGTAAGTCAAGTAGGAGAGCAATGACTGACATGGGACGTCAAGCCACACCCCCTCACACAGGGCCGGTTTTGGATAAATTGGAGAAAATACTGTCTTCAGAATTTCATGATACAGAAGAGAAGAGCATGGAATATAAGCAACACCATGTTAATAAATGGTTCTTTTGGATGAAGGAATTACTGGAGATCTTTATTTAATATTTTGGTTCTCTGTCCTGTTTCTTTCTTTTTTGTTTTCACTATAATGTCCAGATGCTACTCGCCTAATACAAATGTTCAAGGGTACCTTGTTGTAGCTCGTTCAAAGATATAGGGAGACATGCCTGTATTTGCTAGGAAAGTTCACTAGTGAGTCCCAAGGAGACTTGGAGCAATTTAAAAAGGGCATGCTTAGAAAACAGAAAATGGTAGCTAAATTCTTCTGGATAACAAAAGACTGAAGAATTAAAACTGGTGTTAGAGGAGGAGGATTCAGGGTATAGAATGAATGTAGAAAGGGCAAAGAAAACAGAATAGATAAGTGAACACAACAATAACAACAAAGCGGGGGTGTGGTGGGGAGGGACAAAGGCTCCACAGTGTAGTGGTTAAGAGCTGTGCAAAGGAGGCTAGACCAACGTGACCCACCATGGCTTGAATCCCAGTCCTCAGCAGTGTGTTGGGTGTGTGGGCATGGGTGCCCAGAATTCTAATGAGATAGAGAAATGGAAGCCCATTTTTTTCTGTACATGCTCTCTGGCATTAGAGGGTGAAAGTGCTGGATGAGCTCTGTGTGTGTGTGTGTGTGTGTGTGTGTGTGTGTGCACATGTGCACGAGACAGAGAGAGAGAACACTGTGGTGGGCTGTGCGATATGACTCCCTAGTTGATCCCACAATTGTTGCTCCCACAAATTTCCAGTAAAGGCTGCTGAAACCATTACATGCTAGATGCGGCTGGATTTTCTGTAGATGCAAGTATAGGGGTGATTTTCCGCACACACTCACGTGATAACCTGTGGACATAAGCATAGTTGGCAGATAGTATATTTAACAGAATTCTTGCCATCTTGCTGATATTTTCCTTTCCTGAACCACAAATAGTTCTGGTACATATTCTGATTTAGTCAAACAGATCAGAGTAGGCATCAGAATTCATTGTCATTGATGGAGAACTATAATGCTTTTCTTATTTAATACTAAAAGCTAACTCATTTACCAAATTGAAAAAAAAAAACAGACAAACACGTTATTAATCTATTTAACCACAAACCCTTAAGTCTCTCCAAAGATACAATAGTAGCTTTTAATGTAATATCAATAAGTGGTAATTCTTTATCTTCATTTATTTATTTGAAGGCAACTACACATGAGGCTCCAAAGTAATGTGTCAGGTTCTAATATTATGATTTGGCCATGTCCATGTATAAAATATAGTTGTAATAAGAAAGAAGAGGGCTCACGTCACTTTTGTCTTCTTTTATTTGTTTTTAGAGAGATTTTTGCTATAGGGTGCATGTGCTTGCCAGAGAGACAGAGAAAAACAGAGAGACAGAAATTGAGAAATCACCCTCCCGTCTCACAGGGGTATGGCCACATCGCAATCCCTTCTCCTCCATTCTCCTCTTAGGACTTTGAGTACATGTACATGTGTGCCCATGGTGAGTTTCAACCAACCAGGTCCAGGACTCGAACTGCAGTAGACTACCTGGGAGTCCCGTGACATAACCATTACACCAATTGCTGGTCCCACTTTTTTCTTACTTATTAAGTGCAGAGGTGCCATGACACACAGGCTCTGGTCTTTTTTCCTCTTTAGTTATCTTTGGTGAGCTCTAAAATCTTCTGCCTTCCATTACTGCTATAAAAGCTCTCAATACCCACCAGCAGTCTCTAGCCCCTTCTACTCCATTTGCTACTGTTACGATTTTCCTTCACCGCAAATGATGAGGTTGCTCCACTGGTTATAACCAGGCAATGACTGCTAGTAGCTAAAACAGTCCATGTAGGCTTCCTCAAGGGATGGAGAAGGCTGCTCATGACTTGATTCCTACCAATCTCTCTACTGTTTCCCACTGTCCCTCCACAGATTATAACTGAGAAGTCTATCACTGGCTCTGTTAAGAAGGCACAATAGCTACTCAACATCCAGCCCCACAGTTGGAAGCCTGGGTCCCATTTTCATTTTTCAAGGAATGAAGCAAATGCATCTTGTTTGGAGTCAGCTGGGCCCAAGTGAGCTGCCCCAAAGGATAGGGAGCCTTCTGTGGCATAGGCACATGCTGACCTCTTTCCTGTGAGGATTGAACATGTGACGGCCAGAGAAAACATTCACTAATGAGAGTCAGTTAATTGCTGGACAGAGAATAGAGCGAAATCACCATAATGTAAGTTGCATTACGAGACTGCTCTGAATGTACAGTGTTATAATAACCAGATCTTCACATCTGCGCTGTATTTTGAATTGCCTTCTGGTTTTCTCTGAGAACTCCTGATGTTTAATTTCCCATGTAGCTTTATAATAAATGCTAAACATCTATGAAAACCCCATGTGTATCTTTGTTCCCTCATCCACCCTCTTTGGTCTTGTCATCTGAATAAACCATGGTTCCTCTCACATACCACAATGAGTCACACCTACGAGCCCTTCAAAGCTTGTTACTTCGAGCCTTTCCACCTTTCATGCAAAATAACTCCTACTTTCTCTTAATGACCTAGCTCAGGAGTTACATTTTTTGTCTTTCAAATTTCATTTGTATCTTCCCCAGCACCTGAGTACCCAGAAAATACCCTAGAGACTAACTAATCACTTCACAGGATTAGGTGGATGGAGGGAAGCCCTCCCTGACAGCTGCTCACAGTGACTTAAGGGACAATGAAGGGAATTCTCCTACACTGCTCGTGGGAATGTTGATTAGTACACCCACCATAGAAAACAATATGGAGGTTCCTCAAAGACCTACAAATGAATACAGTAATTCCACTCCTAGGTATCTACCTAAAGGATCAGAATACACTCAGCTGGAAAAGCACTTGCATAACCATGTTTATTGTGATATTATTCACAATTACTAGAACCTGGAACCAACTCAGATGTCCATGAACAGATGAATAGTTTGAAAAAGAGTGGCACATATACACTATGGAATACTATTCAGCCATAAAAATAAAAAAACAATGAGACCCTGGCATTTGATAGCAAGTGGATGAATATGGAAGATTTACTGCTAAGTGAAGCAAGCCAGACCATGAAAGAGAGGCATTATATGTCCCCAACCACTACATACCAAATGTCTGAACTCTGGCAGAAATGGAAAGATTGGAAGGTATAGAAGCATGGAGAACAACTGTGGATTAACAGTATGGAAGGAGGGTGGGAAATGAGGGAGGGTGGGGGGAATCAAAGGGAAAAAGAAAGAAGCAAAATGGAAAATTATCTGTTGATGATAATGTGTATGGTAATAACTCTGACTGGACTAATATATAGTATATTCATGCTGGAAAAACTCATTTTATATGTTGTAAAGATAAATAGAGATTAAATGTAAAATAACAATAATAATAAAAATGACAATGAAGGTCAAATTCATAGATACAGAAAGTAGAATAGTGGGTTCCAGGGACAAGGAGAATGAAGAATAAGGGACCAGTAGTTAGTATAATGGCTATGTCGCTGAACTCCCATGTAGCCGACTGTGGTTTGAGTCCCGGACCCAGTGGCTTAAAATCACGCCAGCACATGTGTGTGCGTGCCCAAGATCCCAAGAAGAAAATGGAGGAGAAGGGATTGCGGCATGGCCATCCCCCCTGGGGGGTGATTTCTCGTTTTCTATCTCTCTGTCTCTCTCTGTCTGTCTCTTTCTTTCTGGTGATCACATGTGCCCTATTGCAAAAACCTCTCCAAAAAAAGAGAGAATGGAGAACTAGTGTTTAATAGGTACAGAGTTTTAGTTTGGGAAGATCTAAAAAGTTCTGGAGGTGGATGGTGGTGATGGTTGCATAGCAATATGAATGTTGCTGAACTATGCAGTTAAAAATGGTTAAGATGATAAACTTGGCATTATGCATATTTTACTGCAGTAAAAACAAAAGGAAAAGAAAAAGAAAAAGGACCAATTAAAGTTTCCACCCCCCAACAGCTTTCCCAGTCATGCATCACATGGGAAGTTTGAGGGATGGCTGGAATGGCAGGTGTGGGTAAGCTATTCCTGGGATTGTCTGGGAAAACAAGGAAGTGCTGAGAGTCTATCAGAGGGAGGTGACAAGTGACTGAATGGTTGGGGCCGGCAAGTGGCATGGTGGTTAAAGGCGCTGGACTCCCACATGGCCGACCACGGTTCAAGTTTCGGACCCCGTTGCTTGCTTTCTCACTTCCTCTCTCTCCCTCTGTCTCTCTCTGATCAAACTGAAAAATAATAATGATACCAATAATAAATAAAGTTAAATAAAATAATTCTTAAAAAAAAGAAAGAGGTTAAGGCAAGTAACAATTGTTTCAGATTCTGAAAAATGACAATATACAAGGGAATTTCACAAAGTTTATGGGAAAATGCAATTAAAGTATGAGTTTGTTTTGTTGCTAAAAGATTTTGGAATCCATATATACTTTTTAAGAAATAATATGCATTTCTATGAACTTTTTGAAGATGCCTTGTATATCTGAGATAAGCAGTGTATGTAGAAGAAGCTGTAGAAAATTATTATTAAATAAAACATACATCCTTTAGGATATGAGTAACACAACATGCCTATGGGCTAGTTTTGAACAAATTCGCAAACTGTAAATGTGTCGGTGCAATATTCTGTATTTTATTCTTTTGCATTTTTAGAAAACAGTATGTACTAAGAGAATGAATCAGTTCCAAAATTTCCAACAGACAATCTTTTAAAATGTGTGTATAGAATCACCCCATGGCACAGTGATTAAGGAGGCTGGATCCTACATGGTTGACTGTGCGGTTCGAGACCTGGATCTGGTGGATTGCAAAACACCAGGTACACTTGTACTCAAGGTTCTAAAAGGAAGGAGAAAAGGAGAAAGGAGAGGTGTCCTCATTTTCACTCTCTCTCTGTCTTTCTCTGGTAAGCACACATGTCGTCTGGCAATTTAAAAAAAAAAAAGTATAATTTTGAACAAAAGGCACCACCCCATAATTAAATATGGACCATTTTATTTCATCATTTTGAGATGTGTATAGTGAGGGCACCAATCTGCAAAAATACGTAACAGGAGAAAAGTGGGGATGAATTAGAAACGGAGAACACGGCCATGAAAGACTGGAAAGGGTTAAATCATTTAGGAGGAGTACTGTAATGATTGAGAAGTTTTTCCATCAGTTTCACTTTCTCCAGGGACACACAAAAAGGAAGACATACGAGAAAATAAAATGTTATCTTAGGAGAAACAACTTATTTCTTACAACGTTGGGGAACATAGACACTGCAAGTTGAGTAAACAAATTAAAGAAAAAAGATTTGCTCATTTCTGAGATATAATCACAGACAAATTTGGACTTTGTTTCAGAGAACTAAAATATATCAGTTACATATCTGGAATAGCTTGTCCTCAGTTCCCTCTCTCATTTCTTTTTTTATGGGCTTTAAAATAAAACTCTACTAGATTGTTTCCTTAGTGATTCAAAAATTACCAATATTGGAGGAGAAAATCTGCTTACTAGGTGTTAAAATTGGATTAATGGGAACATCCACTGGTGATATGTTTTTTTAAATCTCACATTGCTCCATACTAGTTGGAGAACTGAGAAGACTGAGGACAAGACAGCAGCTCCAGCCTTCTGGAACATATCCTTAACCTACAATTACCCTTCTGCTGATGGTCTGTCTGTCTGTCTATCCATCCATCCATCTACTTACCTATGTCCCTATCTACCAACACATATACATACATACATGTAAATACATGAGCACATATACAAAATATACACACAATTGTTACATAACATATAACTACTAATAAAAACAATGTGATAAATGCTTACTGGAAATACGGAAAAAGATGTAATAGAAACAAAATGAGATGGAAAGATGATGGTCCATAGAAGACGGGTGGTTGGGCATGGAGCTCATGAGGTAAAGAGAAGAGAAGAACTCTAGGAGGGAAAAGACCCCAGAGAAAAGATGAAAACAGGAGCTGAAACTGAAGAATGAAAGCAAGGTATGTGGTAAAGTGGGAAGACAAGATTGAAAAGACAAATAGTGGTCAAACAATGTCAGACCCAGATAAAGACTGAAATTTGTTCTGTAGACTACACAAATCAATAACAGTTATAGTTAGAAAAAGGGTTCACAAACTTTTTCCTGAGGGGCCAGACAGCAAATAATTTAGCCTTGTGGACCATGCAGTTTTTGTCTCAACTACTCAGTTCTGGCAATGTAATATCAAAGTGGTCCTAGATAAGACATAAGTGATTGGGTGCAACTGAATTCTTTTTTCTTTTTCTTTCTTTTAATGTGCTACAGGGGGTATGTGCTTGCTTGAGAGAGATAGAGAGACAGAGAGACAGAGCAAGAGAGAAGAAAAACACCACTGGGGAGATGACCATTCACAATGCCCTCTCCTCCATTCTCTTCTTGGGATTTTGGGCATACATGTACAAATGCGTGGTATGTTTTTCAAATCCCTGGGTCTGGGACTCAAACCACTTGACTGACCATGTAGGATCCAGCTGCTTCAACCACCCCACCACCAGTTGGCCTGTGCCTGAGTTCTAACAAAACTTCTTTTACAAAATCAGGTGATAAGTCTGCAGGTTATAGTTTGTGGACCCTGTTCTAAAGAATAATTTTGGTGCAGTTAAGACAGAGTCCAGGTGAGAGATAATGAAGAATTAATTGAGGTCATGAAAGTGAGAGCACTGACAAAGAAATGATTTTGAGAGATTTTTACAAAACAGAATGAATAGAACTTGATGAATGATTACCTGAGGGCAGTGAACAAGAGTCAAAGATAACAAATTCTCCAGACTGAATAAATAGCAATGCTATTAATGGATACAGAGGATTTACTGCTAGAGGCATGTTTAAATTCTGGAAACAGAAGTATCATTTCATAAAGGATTCCTTTACTCTTTTAAACTAAGGGAGGGGCTGTGATTCAAGAAGTCCTTGGAAGAACAATGTGGTAAAAAAAAAAACAAAACCCACAAAATTTGTAGTTCTTAAAACCAATGAAAAGGTTCTGTTTAAGCTGGAGTGAGCACATTCTACCTTATCTTCTCCACTTAGTCTTTCTCACTAATTTCAGTCAAACGCCCTGAAGAGCATATATAAAAACCACCATCGAACCACTCTGAAAAATAAATAAGAGCAGGGAGACTGAATAGAAAAAACAAATAATACTGGAGGAATGAGCACACAGAATCAAGTGCTCTGTTTTTATTTTTTCTTTCAGCATCACTTGGCTTGCACTTCCTCATCTCCTGGGACTGCAATAGGAACAGATAGAAAGAGACCTAGTCAGAGAACTAAAAAGAGAACCTCTTGTGGGACAGAGCTCTTTAGACTTTCTTGGCCTCACTCTAAGTCTGCCCAGGAACAAAGCTGCGAACTTGAATGGTGGAGATGGTAGAAGTAGCAGGGGGTCCCATAGGCTCTTTTCTGTGACTGCTTTGCCTCAAAAAGATCAATTATAGGGAGTGCATCATAGCATACAGAAGATCAAGCCTTGGATTTTAGCCAGAGTTCTAGGAAGGGAGTCCCTAGGAGAGGGAAGATCACAGAGAGAAGGAAGTTCAATAAAGAGATATTTTAATTTTATATATGAAGTCATGGACTCATCTCTAGAGAGTACATGTGTAGAAGAGACCATCAACAACATCATCAAGACTTAAAGAATTGAAAATATAGTGGAGATCACTGCCCAGGTCCCAGACATCCCCTCGAGTGGCACACATGCAGAAAAGATCAGAATAGCAGTGCAAAGGTCTTGAAACTAAGCTAACCTGAGGATCACAACCTTCAGAAGGTGGTTCAGGACTTAAGGTTTGAACCTAACTGAACTGTCCCTTAAAACAAAAAGTCAACATACCCGAGAAGATTTGAACAGAATCCAGGCTCTCATAACATTGAAAAGGTCTGGGATATAAATCAAAATTATTTGACATTCAAAGAAGCAAGAAAACTACAAAATGATTAAAAGAAAAAGGCAATTAACAGATGCCTACCCCGAGATGACTCAAATGTAGAATTACAGACATTCTAAGAAGCAGTTATTATAACCATGCACCATAAAGTACAAGTGGGCACTCTTGAATGAATAAAGAGATAGACGTTCTTTGCAAAGAAATTAAAGCTATAAAAAGAAAACAATCAAGTAGAAAATTTAGAACTGAATAATACAATCCCTAAAATAAATTTTTCACTGGGCTAGTTCAATAGCCAAATGAAGATGACAAGGGAATCTGGGAACTTGAAGATATATCAGTAGAAATCATCTGATCTGAAAATGGATAGAAGAGGGAACCAGCAGTTAGCGTAATGGCTATGTCGCTGGACTCCCACGTAGTCAACCACGGTTCAAGTCCCGGACCCGGTGGCTTAGAATTCACACTGGGCACATGTGCGTGTGTGCCCAAGATCCCAGAGGAGAATGGAGGAGAAGGGATTGTGGCGTGACTATCCCCCCTGGGGGGGTGATTTCTCGCTTTCTGTCTCTATGTCTCTGTCTGTCTGGCGAGTGCATGCGCCCTATAGCAGAAACCTCTCAAAAAAAAAAAAAAAAGACATCTTCATATGAAGGAAAACTAATAAAATTCTTCGCCACTAGATGTACTTTAAAAGAAATACTTAAATAAGTTCTTCAGGTTGAATAAAAATGATAATAGAGGGAAACTGAGAACTTCATGAATGAAGAAAAAGTAACAGATATTGCATATAATTGAATAACAAAAATATTTTTATACTTTTAAAGTTGTTACAATGTCAATAGTATGACACAGGGCCAGCAGGTGGTATGGTGGTTAAGGCACTTAACTTGTCATGACCGACCATGATTCCAGTCTCTGAAATTTACATTGGGCAAGTTGACCAAAATTCCAGGAGAAGAATTGAAGCATGGCCATCCCTGCCCCTCCCTCCCACACTCCAGGGGAAGATTTCTCACTTTCCTTTTTACTGTCTCTCAGAGTCTTCAACTCTGCATATAAAAAGCAAAGAAGTGATCATGCTTAATAACAGTGTTTAGTCAATTTGTCCAAATCTGGAATGCATGTAACCTATGGGAAAAACTAAAAAAAAAAAAAAAAAAAAATTGTGCAAATACAGGCTAGCCATGGCCTGATGGGCATGGCAACTAGATTCCACATGGCCAACTATGTCCTGGACCCTACAGCTTGAGAAACACACTACGCACATGTACATACATGCCCAAAATCCCAAAGGGAGTGAGAGATAGAACTGTATTGTAACCATTCCCTATGGGGGCACTTTCTTGCTCTCTCTCTCTCTCTCTCTGTCTCTTTATTAAAAGTGTGTGAACCCTCTGGCAAACTTTTAAAAAATTAGGCAAAGAGATGGAGTTAAAAAAAAAAAACCCACAAATAGGGGTCAATAGTGGCATGGTGGTTAAGGTACTAGATATCCACATGACTGACCACAGTTCATGTCTCAGACCTGGAGAGTGAAAAACAGCCCTGGTGTGTGTGTGTGTGTGTGTGTGTGTGTGTGCATGCATGCCCAAAATCCTGAGAGGAGAATGGAGGAGAGGGTATTGAAGCACGGCCATGCATTGAAGCAAGGCCATCCCCCCTGGGGGTGATTTCTCACTTTCCTTCTTTCTGTCTCTCTCTGTGTCTGTCTCTAGTGAGCACACACACTTTAAGGCAAAAGCCTAAAAAAATACCCAAACAAACAAACAAGCAAACAAAAAATACCCAACAAACAAATAAAAAAACCCACATATATATATATGGAGTACTTATAAACAAATACCTACTTAAAAATAAATCTCAATTTTAAAGTAGAAATACTTGAATCTTCAACTCAGCATGTAAAAAGAAGAGAAGTGATCATGCTAAATACACCAGTGTCCAGCCGACTGGTCCCAGTCTAAGTGAAAAGACAGAATTACCTGTAAAGTTCTGTGCTTTCAGATGGAGATCATACAGTTTGTGAATGTAGCGTATATACATCTCTTCCTTGTTCAGCTCAGTCTTATAGAAGTTCTGTAAGTAAAAGAGTGCAATTATGGACAGTTCCTTAACAACCAGGCTACACACATCTACCTTTTATTATACTAGAAGTTCCATGTCTTGAGTCAAGAGAACTGATGCATTTTTCCATATAGATGTCTTTTAAAATACAGGGCCAGCAGGTGGCATGGTGGTTAAAGCACTGGATCCCACTTGGCATGATCCCTCCTGGACCTGGAGACTTGAAAAATATCCCTCTCAAAATCCCAAGAGGAGAAGAGAAGAAAAGGGATTATTACACTATGCCTATCCCCTCTGAGGGGTGATTTCTTATTCCCCCCTTCCCCCGGTCTGGCTCTCTGTCTCTCTCTGATGAGTGTTCATACTCTATAGCAAAAAACAAACTAACTAAATAAATAAAATCTTAATAAATAAATAAATAAGGGGTCCAGTGACATATTTTCAATACAACACTGTCTGGGTTGAACGCTATCCAGCTATTACTGGAAAAGAAGGCAATTCCTGGGTTATTACCACTGAGTCACACTTTTTCTTGTTACTATTATTTTTTTCTTAGTTTAACTGTCAATGGACAATCAGCCTATTCAACTAAAAACTATTAAAACTATGTAACAGATAAAACCATTTATTAAATGTGGTGATTCATATTCAAAGAATAGCTTCTGTAATTTTAAATTTTAAAGATCAAGTCCCAAAAGAAAAAAAAATCTCTAAGACATATAGTAATGCTGAGCGTAAACAATGCAGAAGTATTCTTATTTTCTGAAGAATTATGTGAACGTGGGTAGATAAAAATGTTCTTTATTGTTAAGGTACGAATCTGCATTTCTGGAGTCCAAAGGTTTCCAGTTTATATCAAAAACATAAAAAGACTAATAAGAGACTTTATTTATTATTATAGAAAAATTTTTATTGAATATATTTTGTCCATAAAGAAGTACCTGGATCTTACTAAACTTGTTTAAAATGTTTCAATGTAAGTTATCAAAAACCCAGTTTTGGGTGATCTGCAGATGGTGTAATAGTTACGTTGCTAAACTCCCATGTAGTTGACAATGGTTTGAGTCTCAGAGTTGGTGGCTTAAAACTCATGCTGGGTGCGTGTGTGCCCAAAATCCTGAAAGGAAACTGGAGGAGAAGGGATTGTAGTGTCCCTGCTGAGAGGTAATTTCTAACTTTCTGTCTCTGTGTCTTTCTCTGGCTCTCTAGTGAGCGCATGTGCCTATAGCAAAAATCTCTAAAAAGAAAAAACAAGACAAAGGAAAAAACATGGTTTTTACTTACCTGGATACATTCTGTTGGCATTTTAATGGCACACTTAAAAGCATCCAAATCTACTCCCTCACCACTCTAGAGTAGTCCACACTGAACTTAAAGGTATATGAGATTGGATTCCAGCAAAAGCATGAAGCTGTGAGTCTTCAAATGAGTCACTTTTAGTGAGCAGATCATTGTATGTTATGCAATCCCTGCTTAAAACACTGAACTACTATTATTACTTACTGTTGCTGTTTTGACTGATGCTACTTGGTATGTGGGAAAATGAAAAATTAGTGATGCGGGGGGATAAATCTCTTGATTTGAAGGAGTGCCAGGGTTTTCAAAGACAGAAAGGCCAGAAAATCTAAAAACTTTTGAAGTTGATTAGCTACAAAAAGCTTTGGTAATAGACCAAACTAGCCAATGTGGCTATCAAAATTGTTCTTGGACTTAAAGCCTGAGGTCCTTCCATCAAATGAACTTCATGCTCACTACCTAATGGGTCCATTCTTCAAGTTTTCTAACCTTGAGACACTGTTATTAACTCAAATGCATAATAAAGAATTTTTTTTTCAATTAATACAATTATCCTCCCCCATTCTCTTTTTGTCTCCTGTAGATCTTGGCATTCTTTAAAAAGCTAAGTAAATAATGCTATTCACATCTCTCTTATTATAACCAAAATCATTTTAATTAGCAAGAATTGTTGTACTATAAACACAAGTCTCACAACCCCCAGCAGGTTTTTACATTATTAAAGGATGATTTGCTCTAATAGCTTTCTGGAAAGACATAGCTTTCTTTGAGAAGAAAATAAACAATCACTCTATAAATGAATAGTTCTCCTTAAAAAAAAATCCCTCCAGTCAGAAGATGAGAATCTTTCACATATGACTGGTAAAATACATAATGTAGAGAACCAAATAATAATTAAATTTCCTAGCATTAGTCATTTCAATTATTATTATTTTTTTTACCAGTTTAACACAAGAGTTTAACTCTAATCCAATAAAGTATACCAGAACTCTCCTAAAGACAGTGTGGGATTGATCTTTCCAAAGAGTTAAATATATAGTTAAAGAGAACCATATCACTGCTAGAAAACATCTAGAACTTTTCACATGGAAAAGAAGCTAAAAAGATGAGTTTCAAAGTGATATGTTTAGTTCTTTAAGAAGTATTCTAGGGACCAGTGATTAGCGTAATGGCTATGTCGCTGGACTCCCATGTAGTCGACCATGGTTCGAGTCCTGGACCCAGTGCCTTAAACTCACGCCGGGCGCATGTGCATGTGTGCCCAAGATTCCGAGAGGAGAATGGAGGAGAAGGGATTGTGGCGTGGCCATCTCTCCTGGGAGGAGGGGGGGTGTGTGATTTCTCGCTTTTTGTCTCTCTCTCTCTGTCTTCCTGGCAAGCACAAGTGCCCTATAGCAAAAACCTCTCAAAAAAAAAAAAAAAGTATTCTTGTGGCAGTTAGAAGTTAGAACAGCTTTAAAAATTTTAAGATTTCTGTAAAGGCTATTCTTGGTCAATGCAAAACTATCAGGACACATTGTTTGTCCCAAGTGGTTAGCGATGGGACTATTAGTTCGAAATCTCTGGCTTATCAACTCGGAGACCAGACTAAACGTATTTAGAGTAGTAATTGATTTCATCCAAGGAAATAATCTCTTCTTTTGTACCAATTGAGAAATTAAATCTAGGGTTTCCATGTATGTGTTCACTTCCAAATGGAAAGCACTTATGAAAGAAGATGGAAATAATGTAAGACAATTCTAAAGAGGTAAAAGCTTTGCTCTGAGGTCATGAGACTTTGTGCCTGAAGGTGAGGTAAAGCCTGGGTTAAAGAAACACACTGGGAAGACTTACAACTTATAGGGTTTGCTCCCAAGCACTGACACATAAGCAGGGACATGGAAGAAACTCAAAATGAGGTTTTGACCTTGATGAAAGACTGGGAAAAACGGGCAAAAAAAAAAAATAGGGAACACAGGTAGGAGGTGTAACAGTGGAAATGACTATATCCAAGGTTATAAGTGAGTGCTAAGAAGAGAGGTAAATGGGCTGACCCGAGGAACTTAGGCCCCTGGCCTGGAGATGACGACTGGGTCTGATGACAAAAATTATGGAAGAAAGTGCATAATATGAGAGCAAGATGTGGCCTCCCAGAGGGTGCTCAGGTCTTGCTATTTTTAGGAACTGATACTGGAGGTGGAGATGCAATGATTAAATTAAAAAGGAGGAGGAAGTGGTGGGTGCGATAGGGAAGGATATAGTCATATACTCAGAGCTGAAGAACAGTGCAGCAAAATGAAGTTAGGAAAACAGATAAAAGACAGTCCCAAGAAAGCAGAGTCCTGCGCTTTAAAGAGGGACCATGATAGGAATAAACAAAACAAACCCAAAAGGCTGAAACCAGCGAGCTAAGACAATGACCAAATCAAAGTAGGAGCAAAACAAAACCTTAAGGTTCAGGCAAATAGAGAACAATATGGCACGTGAGGAACTTCCACATGGCTGACCCCAGTTTGAGTTCCAGACTGGGTAACTTCAAAATCACACTGGGCACATGTGTTTCCAAAATCCTGAGAGGAAACTGGAGGAGAAGGGATTGCAGTGCGGCCATACCTCTCCCGAGGAGTGATTTCTCATTTTCCTTCTCTCTTTCTCTCTACTGTGAGCGCTTGTATCCTATGGCAAAACCTTTAAAAAATCTAAATAAGAAAAAAAACAACTTTATAAGGGCCTAGAATAGCTGTTGAGGCTTCATCTGCTCTGAAAATTTAAGCAAAAGAAACCATGATGTTCACAAATCTAGACAAGGAAACACTTACTCTTCCTGTTATTTCAAATCTGATGAAAGGAAATTACCAAAAGCATTCACTTATCCTACATCGAAATATGAAAATTAAGTATCTAAATGTATGGTCAGTCCTTTGCTCTCTTCATATTCCTGTTACGTGACATATTCTATACACTTCAGTTTCCTCAGGATAGTTCTAGTTTAGCCTGTTATCCTTATGTGATGTTAAATTTTACTCTAAAATATGTCCTGCTTGGATGATAAATGATATGGTCACCTTCGTTATAATAAAAACTTCAACAACGTTTTTATGCATTTGATTTGCAAAGGAACTAGAAAGTACAAATTAGTTTGTTAAACAGAAAACTGTCATTTGTTCACAAAAGAAGAAATCACTAATATTTATTAAAATGTAGAATGGATATAAGAAATGAAAAGAAAGTGCTGACAGAGAAGTAAAAGGACTTCTATCTTGGGATACTCTGCTTTTTCCTCAGGGAGCCATGAGAGGTTCCAGGAGGAAAGCAATGCAACAGGAAAACCTGCCATGACTCTAGACTCCCGCAGGACCTGCCACCACAGCTGTCAGGAAGGCAGTGGGTGCCTTTTGCAATGTTCAGAGCTGAGGATTTCCTGGGCTTTCAAGTAACCTGAAACTCGCTATGCTTCTTTCAAAAACACTTCTAAAAAATTCTTATAAGCTACACCTAGATAAAAACGCATTGCAGCTTAAAAACGAACAAGACAAAGTATTTCTATGAAAGCACAAGTGTTAGGATAAAAGGAGGAGAAGGGAAATAGGTTACTAACCAGAAGACTAACTGTGCAGCCAATCTTCTTGCCATCTACCTCTCCCATTTTCATGCAGTCCCTAAAAGAAAAAGTCAGTAATCAGAACTTTGAACTTCTTAGGGACAAACACTGTTAGCTCATGCAAAACAAAACAAAACAAAACAAAAACAAAAAACCTTCAGGGAATAAAAGCTATTTGCAAATTTCAGTCAGATGAGGGCTCCAGAGACTGATCATCTCTGGGAATCAGAGACTCCTGAGCTTTTCTGCTGGGAATTTTACTTCCAGGTCAAGACTTGGCTCCCTCTCAGGAAGCAAGAGGGGTGAAAGTGTGTAACTATATATTCTCTAAAGTGGAGTGAGAGGTACCTGGTAAGCCTGACCTAACAAGGAGAATGAAAGTTTTATTTTTAAAGTAAAACAAAATCGCATGCATTTAATTGGCAGGAACCTCTTTAACAGTTTAGGTACTGTAAAGATTTTTAAAAAATACAACAGGACAGCGTGAGTTTAATTCTTCCTGACCTCCCAACTTTTTAAAAGAGAACATTGTTCTACAGTTTTCTTATTTCATTGCCTCTCCTAAAACAGATGGGGTTTACTGGTTCGAGCGGGTAAATCTAAATAGAAAAATTAAAGAAAAAAAAAATCCCTCTTTTCCCTCCGGCATTCTACTGGACTCTGAGAATCTTCTTGATTTAACCAAGAGTTCGAAAGAACTATCCCAAACCAAAATACAACAGAAAGGGGGAATTAAAAGCTCCAATGTAAAACTCTGTACTGGGCTGGTTTGAAGTTCATTATCTCACTGCACCAGGTTCCACTGTCCGATGATCAATTCCCTGAGTGATTAGTTCAAACGACTTATTGTTTCCTAACTGTTTGCTTTTCTAACTAGAGCACAGCATATCTGAAAAACATGGGATTCATCTTACCTGTAATCTAACAACCTCTCCATTAGACGAGTTACAGTAGCAATTAACGAAACGCCACTTTCTCTCCATGTTTCCCGCTCAATTTTCTTTAATAGACTGGAAAAGAAAGAACCAAGGGCATTTTCAACATTTATTTTTATCAGTCACCATGACAACCATTTTACTTTCATCAGTACCTTAAATGCCTTAGCAACCACTGCAACATCTCACAAGTAGCACAATTTGCAAACAATGTCTTACCTAGGATAGGGACCAAATAGTGGAATTCTAATCCAGGAAGCATTGACAAAGCAAATTGATTTTCAGATTATCCAAGTCATAAAATACAAACACATGCATATAATCATATTTCCAAAACATACAAGCACTTCATAGCTCAAAGACATTTTTTTCCTAGCTTCTCTCTTGCGCCAACCACATCAGATGACATTGCAAAAAGCGAAAACAGGAGTACTTCTAAGTTCACTTTTAAGGAAGATCTTGCTTTAGTCACATAAAAATGGTTTCCTACCTCTCAGTGGAATGCATCTTCATCCAAGCAGTTTTATACTGCAATGCAACTGCTACAGGAAAATCCTTGTACAGACGGTATGACGTTTTGCGTTTTTTCCCTTCACTTAACATTTGCCCACTCAATACATATTGTACTATCTGTGCACTCACTCAACAGTTTCATTCATTTTGTCATTAATCACAGAGGGTTTTCTATGCGGTTGTTACAGCAGATTGATGACAAGGACTGAACCACATCTCTCCTCCTACATTTCCCCTAATCCTAAGCACCTACAACACTGGCTCTAAGTAAACAAAAAATAATAACAATCTTAATCATTAGGATCTGTTTTACTTTGACTCCCACCTCTTGGCGAATTAGCAATGCACTCAGCCAAGGCTTGATGCTTGAACTTTCCCCAAAAGATAAAAGTAAGAACACAAACATGGCAATGTGAGGATACTTTTCTATCCCTCCGAATTTAATGATCATCATTTCTCTCTGAAATCTTGTTTCCCTTTCATCTTAGTTTCAGGAATAGAAAAGAGAGAAAGCATTTCTTACAAGCACAACCTAAGTATTTCAACATATTCTTAGTGGAAAAATAAAACATTAAAGAACAAAAGCTATTTTGTCAAAGATTTCTTTTGTCCATGGCTACACTCTCTCCCAAGTTTCCTCCCTCTCTGTGCCCCTGTCCCAGTTTTCCATGCCATTGCCATTCTAGTGCCCAGCCTCTGTCTTATCGCTTCATGCTGCCTATGAATCCCTAATCATTTCCTTTTCTGGTTTATTCTAACCTTTTTCCTACATGAAGAGTGGGTGGGTGGATGTAGACATTGTATACAGAAGGGCAAGAGCTTGCCTGACTAATCCTTCAAGAGAAGGACCCCTAATTTGTCTAAAAAGTGTTTTCGTTTCAAAACCTCTGAACAACACCTGCTTCAAGCTTAAATGGCAAATTGGTATTGCACCAAGTCCTCAGATGAAAATCTGCCTGCCAAAGCAATGCAGGATGATGTAAAAATTTCCCCAAGTGACAGCCCACACCTCATATACTTTAGAGGCTGAAAAACAAAGAACTCAAGTTAAGTAATAATTCTAAAAATACACGGAGACTTCTTTTATGGGCATGAGTTTCAGTCATTTGCACAGCCTCCTAATGCAGAAAGGAAAGGAACCTGAGCTACATAATCTTTTTGTAAGAAGCAGCTCTGCGCAGTCTGTTTCCTTGGCTAACTCAAGACCAAGTGGTAGGACTGAGTCTAGAACCTAATTCATCTGTATTCTTAGCCAGGCTTGTTCCCTATCTAGCAGGAAGCCTGCCCTATCCCCATTTACCTGATACAAATGAAGGAGAGGCTATTGGCATGAAAACAAGAATCTTTCTAGGTAACCTGAGTGAGACTGGGTATTTTTATTTGGTCTCTAATCCTGTCCATGTGCCACTACCTGGAACTCAGGGAAGCCCTCTACTCACAGTAAAAGATGCTTTCTCACTGCTGACAAAACTGCTTTGTCATATGCAGTGAGGTGCTGAAGCATGAGGGAGTGGTGGGGGCAAGGAGCGGGAAAACCCACGGCCCTGCAGGATGACATATTGCTCACCAGGCTTTTACTCTAAGAAATAAATGAGTAGGTATGTAGGATGTGACCCTCAGTCTAACTTTCTGTATCATAACAGGATTATGCTGAGGCTCTCACTCTTACATAACACCTCTGTTGGTGCATGTTCTCCCTAAACAACCCAAAGACGAGTAAAATATCTAAGGTAAGGTGTTACATAGCTAAGTTTCTGTCTCCAAATAGTAATTGAGTGCGTTCAAGAGTTTTCAAGTAATTTAGAGTCTTAACTTAATTACTTAGAACAAAACAAGAGGGAACCAGCAGTTAGCGTAATGGCTATGTCGCTGGACTCCCACGTAGTCGACTGCAGTTCGTGTCCCGGACCCGGTGGCTTAAAACTCAAGCCGGGCGCATGTGCGTGTGTGCCCAAGGTCCCGAGAGGAGAATGAAGGAGAAGGGATTGCGGCGTGACCATCCCCCCTGGGGGGTGATTTCTCGCTTTCTGTCTCTATGTCTCTCTCTGTCTGTCTGGCGAGCGCACGCGCCCTACAGTGAAAATCTCTCCAAAAAAAAAAAACAAACAAACAAACAAACAAAAAAAACAAGAGAGGAGCTGGCAAGTGGCATGGTGGTTAAGGCTGCTGGACTCTGACATGGCTGACCATGGTTCGAGTCCCGGACCTCCTGGCGACTTGCTTTCTGACTTTCTCTCTCTTTCTCTTTCTCTCTCTCACTCTGATCAAATTTAAATACGTACATAAATAAAGTTAAAATAATAAATATAATTCTTAAAAAGAAAATAAAGAACAACATAAGAGAAAGCAGAATGAAGGACTAGGAAAGAATGGAGACGGAAGTTACATCTTCTGGTAACCCTTTTGAACCTCCTTGACTGGACAGCTCTGCTGTGTACTCCTACAACACTGTTACCACAGTACTCCAGTCCTACAGGAGCACCTGTCGCAGGCACGGGGTGGTGTTCAATCAGTAAAGCTGAATAAATGACTCTCCGGAGCCAGAAGAAACACAATTTAGTTTCATACTCTATTCTGGCTATTTCCTTTTTTTTTTTTTCTTTTTCTTTTTTTTTTTTTGGAGAGGTTTATGCTATAGGGCACGTGTGCTTGCCAGAAAGACAGAGAGAGACAGAGAGACAGAAAGTGGATGGCCATGCCACAATCCCTTCTCCTCCGTTCTCCTATCAGAATCTTGGGCAATGCATGCACCTGGGCCCGGCATG
>NW_006159742.1:842164-871411 GCF_000334495.1 Tupaia belangeri chinensis | reverse complement strand
AAAAAAAAAAAACAAACAAACAAACAAACAAAAAAAACAAGAGAGGAGCTGGCAAGTGGCATGGTGGTTAAGGCTGCTGGACTCTGACATGGCTGACCATGGTTCGAGTCCCGGACCTCCTGGCGACTTGCTTTCTGACTTTCTCTCTCTTTCTCTTTCTCTCTCTCACTCTGATCAAATTTAAATACGTACATAAATAAAGTTAAAATAATAAATATAATTCTTAAAAAGAAAATAAAGAACAACATAAGAGAAAGCAGAATGAAGGACTAGGAAAGAATGGAGACGGAAGTTACATCTTCTGGTAACCCTTTTGAACCTCCTTGACTGGACAGCTCTGCTGTGTACTCCTACAACACTGTTACCACAGTACTCCAGTCCTACAGGAGCACCTGTCGCAGGCACGGGGTGGTGTTCAATCAGTAAAGCTGAATAAATGACTCTCCGGAGCCAGAAGAAACACAATTTAGTTTCATACTCTATTCTGGCTATTTCCTTTTTTTTTTTTTTCTTTTTCTTTTTCTTTTTTTGGAGATGTTTATGCTATAGGGTGCGTGCACTCACCAGAAGGAGAGACAGAGAGACAGAAAGCAAGAAATCACCCCCCAGTAGGGAGGGCCAAGCCGCAATCCCTTGTCCTCCATTCTCCTCTCGGTATCTTGGGCACGCAAGCGCATGTGGTCAGAATGAGTTTAAGCCACCAGGTCTGGGACTCAAACTGTGGTCGGCTACATAGGAGTCCAAAAACATAGCCATTATGCCAACTGCTGGTCCCTATTCTGGCTATTTCACATTGGCATCTATAGTCTACAGTTTCAGGGTTATCAAAAATAATAGATTTCACTTACTTTAAAAAGATACCATATGGGTAGATGAAAATACTATTGGGGTTTGGAAAAGATAAATATGTAGAAAGAAAGGTTTTATATGAGGGGCCTTCGAAAGCTCATGGAAAATGGATATGATAAATTTAAACTTTTTAGCACTAAAACAAACTTGTACCTTTAATTCATTTTTTCCATGAAATTTTCCTCCCTTCCCACATACATATACTTCATGTATATGTAAAGTCTTCAGGGGGATATTTTGGCAAGGCCTGCATTTTAGCTGGATCACTACTTTCAGCTTCCAAACACATTTTAAGATTTTTTAGACTTGAATTACAGAGGACAAATGAGAGTCTGTACCGTAACAGCGTGTGTTCCTAATTCATAATGTGTGCAGTGGCTCATTGTGAGTCTACTAATTCATTGTGATTTCTATTGCCAAAAAAAGCATTTTATTGTTTCCTGAAATATAGTTACATTTCCACTTTCTTTTCTGAGCCCAGGTAGTAATGATATTTAATTATCACTTTAGATTTGATTTATTCCCAATATGCTGATCATAAAAGCATGAAAGAAAAATATTTATTCTCTCATTTCTAGTCATATGCTAAAAATCAGCGAAAGAATAAAAATGTTCATTGGATGAATCAACCATCTTAAAATAGTCCTAACTACATAGGTTTAATGTTTTAATTACTGGTTTGATTCTAATGTCAAGCTACATCTTCTATTTCAAAGTCATATTTATACATAAGCAATCCAAATTGCATGCTACCAGGCCTTTATTAAAGCAGATAAGAGGCACTATAGAACTATGTGCGTATTTATTAATCTTGTGGATGTTTTATAAATAATTAATCACAAATCTCAAGAGATTCATTTCACTGAGCGCGTTCTCATTTTAGTTCTTTGTTCAAACCAAGGACTGGTAACTGAAATGAGAGTAGTTTTCAAAAGCAATTTATTATATTGGATGAGGTTTTAATCAGAATTCTTGCTTAAACTCTAGTTGTCGTGAAAGACAGACACATTGGACACGAGAATGAGCGAGAGCTTGGTCAATAATTATTAAAAGTTCTGGCTTAATTACAGTATCAGAAGAGAACGGTTTTGTTCTGGGTTCACTACAAAAGGTCTATTTAATCACCTACCACTGCCGCATGAAGTCAGTACACCCCTTCTTGGCTTTTGCTTTCAATGTAATTTTCTTGAAAGCTTCCAGAATGATTTTGAATCAGGGAAGCTGAACTCCATCCAACTTATCAGTTGCTAGGAATATTTTCAAACCTACATATTAATATTTCCACTGTTGTACATGAATGATCATAAGATGGCTTCTAGAATTTTACACTTGGTCCCTATACTAAAGCATGAACGTTTGGTTTTAGGTGATACTTGGACATCAAAACAAATGTAAGTATATTTTATAACTGTAAAGTATACTGCGGAATTATATTTGCACTTTTGAAAAATTACGAATGTTTTCCAAGCACAATGAGTTAATTCTTTAACAAGATACATTTGGTAGATATACTAGATATACTGAGTTTGAAAATCACTAAGACCCATAGAAAACTGCAGAGGAAGCAAGTGCCCAAAGTGAAATTCCTAAGCACTAAAACATTCTCACATGCCCTCTCTGGCCATTTCAACACAACAAACGAATATTCGGTCCAAACAATTCGTCCTGTGACTGTGATCTGACTCCACTGACTTTGACAACCTCAAAGTCCCTTTATAGCACACCACTATTTCTCTGCATCCTGTGTTTCAATTCAAAACAGAGAATTTACTAAAAATGATTTGCTTCTGTGAGTCTAATGAGAGGCATTTAGGAAGCAATGAATCATGCATGAGGAACAACCAGTATTGATGAATTCAATCAGGTGTTGACGAACAGATACAAACTCGATTAATTTTCCCAACAGCAAATCAGCTAAGGATATGTTTTTTGGGGAAAAGCACTGCACACAAACATGACAATCAAACCCTTTCCCTCTGGCACTCATAACCCTACTTACAATCATTATCTGGCTGCAATGATTTTCAAGTTATTAGGCATGAAAAGAGTAAGATTTGTTATGTGACATGTGTGACCTGTCCCAAGCAGAGATTAAAATAAGGAAATGGGTCTAAGCATCAACATAATAAGATCCATTGGCTGGAGTTAAGCAATTATCCTTTATTTCACACTCCTCAAAGACAAAGCACTCCTGGGAGACCCAAGCTGTCTTTGCAGCTCTCAGCGACAGCGGGTAAGAGTGGCTCAATCCTGACACCGAATCCCCTGAACAGAATGAACTTGAGATAAACATATTTACTCACATACTGTTGAAGAGCTCACGGTATGTTTCATCACCTTTCCCTTCTGACATCAGGCTATCCAGCTTGTCAATTAGCTTGGCTTCCACCTGAAATATACACAAATATTACTCTTTCTTTCCTTCCCTCCACAAATAGGAATTCCAGGCCAAGTAAAACATTTATTTATGGCAGGGAAAAAAGCCACGGTAAATTTTGTGAAAGTGGCATTATCAGCTGTAGTTAATAGCAGACATCCTTTGGAATTCCAGGGAGCTTATTTAGATGGAGTTACATGACTTCAGATTCCCGGCTGGGTAGCATTTATTGCTGCCAAAGACATCTATCTATTTGTTGATTCAAACACAAATGTTTGCAATCCAGTTTAAACATTTGAATTCTTTTTTTAGGGGCTATAAAAACTGGCAAGCCCTATTACATTTTTTTCATTTTTTTAAATCACTATATATAAGAACATCAGCAAACTAACATATCCACATACATTAATTTAAATCTTTGATGTGTTCTATATCTATTTTCTTTCTCAGAACACTTTGAGGTTGCACTAAATCTTTACTGAAATTGAGAACTTGCCCTATTCATGTACAGATGGTAGATCCATAGAAATATTCTAAGTCAGCAATAAGCAGCAGGAGAAAGGACATATTTCCTGAAAACTGTAGTCAAAACATTTATATTTTCAAGGACATAAATCCTTTGGAACTTGACTATCAGGAAGGGGAAAAAAATCCCTTCATCTGTCTGAAGCAGAAGAGGAGGCAGAAAATGAAAAGCTCTGTGTGACCAGAGAGACTTAAAGCAATTAGGGGTTGGAAAGAATATTTGACTTTGTCAAAGGAAGAGGCCTAATTATTCCTTTAAACTAAATTTCAATCAAGAGATAAAGACAAGGGGGAAGGAAAGTGGGTCCTGCCCTTACAAATGTACAATTTAAAAACAGCCTTTCATTTATCTCCGAGCAGCCTTGAAGATAAATGTCTATACCTGTAAGGGTGAGATACACATGTTCTGGGCTATAGGAGGGTCCTATTAGTACGTATGCAATCAGATCGCTTGTGCAGTTGACAACTGTCTTTAAGATTTGAGGAAGGCTTTATTTGGAGAAGCATGAAGAAGGACCAAATCCCGTGGGCACACAAGTTAGCGCAGTGACTGTATGAGTGACAGCTGGCCTACAGTCTCCATGGCATGGCAAAAACAGCCAATTCCTTATGAAATCTGGTTTTGTAATAAGAACATCTGTCTTCCCTGAACTGGAGCAGAGCTATCAGAACCTATGTGAACGAGAAATGATAGGCTCATCCCCGTGGAATTTCCTTTGCAAGAATTTCCACTGCTTTTTCCTTGAAATTAATTCTCAATGCTTCCAGCAAAGAGCAATAAAACATACTGTGAATCAAATGCTCAAAGCGAAGCCACTCACCGAACACAATGTGTAGACCACTGAGAGCCCAACGATTTCAAGAATCATTAACCCTCTGATTCCTTTGTGCTGTTCCAACTGGGAACAAATAAAGTCCCTGCTAGTTCCTAAACACAGGCCTGGGAAGGCACAGAGTGTTTTAGCTGCAAGGGAATTAAATGGCTTTTCAGGGCTTGCCTGGAGGGTCAGGGAACCCAGGATCAGGGAGAAGAGTCCAAGCCCTCATGGCTTGGGAGTGGACAGGCCTGCCTGGGATCTAGGTCGGGTGCATATCCCCATGCAGAGGTGAATCTGGAAGTTCAGGGATGCTTGAAGAGAACTGAAGCTCTTCCAAGGATGATGAAGAGGAGCACTTCTGCTTACCTGTTTAAAGTTGCCACTGCGCCTCTGCTCCCAATCCATCATATCATGAAAAATAGGAATCATGACATTCCGCAGATCTGGCTGGGGTATCAGGGTCACTTCTAGGAAGGGGCCAATCAAGGCAGGGATGAAATGAAGCTTGTGTTCTCCTACAATGAACAAAATTTGGTAGCATCACTATATTTAGTCTTAATATAATTTCAGAAAATTAATGTTATCAAATTCATTTAAAACTACTGACTTAAGTCTCTTCAGTTATAGTTATGTACTCAAACAAGAAAAGAAAATAATCCATAAGATATAAGAAAACATTATATAAATCATCAGGAAACGGTTATGTGTGTTATTACATAGCAATACATGAACATTTTTATGCAGTCATTAAACATGAGGCTGAAGAAGAATAACATAAGAGAAAGTTTTCCATATAATTAACTAAAAAAGCAAAGTGCAGTACAGTAGGTATAGGAATATCTTCTATAGATATATATTTCACACAGATAGATGATAGTCTATATTATATCCTTTCATGTTAATTATGGTGTTATCTCTGCATGATGAGATTAAGGGTGATTTTCATACCTGAAAAAGGTATTCTTTTTTTTTTTTTTGAGAGGTTTTTGCTATAGAGTGCGTGCGTTTGCCAAATAGACAGAGAGAGACAGAGAGACAGAAAATGAGAAATCACCCCCTGGGGGGATGGCCATGCCGCAATCCCTTCTCCTCCATTCTCCTCTCTGGATCTTGGGCACGCACGCACATGCACCCAGTGCGAATTTTAAGCCACCAGGTCCGGGACCCGAACTGCGGTCGACTACATGGGAGTCCAGCGACATAGCCATTACGCTAATTGCTGGTCCCGAAAAAGGTATTCTTTATCTGTATTATACAACTTTCTTATTTTTTATAACATAATAAACATGAAGCCTAAATAAAAATCTAAATGGTGGCCCCCCAATATGAACATTTTCTGAAAAGACTGCAACATAACAATCATGAACTTAAAATGGTATCATATTGATAATTCAGAGGAACAGAAAGGGAATGGCATGGACAAAGATGATTTCACATAGCAGGTGGGTGTTAAATCTTTATTCTCTTCTATGGTAAATCAAATTCATCTTCTATAGTAAATTTCACGGAGGCATTTCTAATTTTATGATAAAAATGCTGAATACCATGAAATATACATTCTTGGGACCAGCAGATGACAAAATGGTTATGTCGTTGTACTCTCACGTAGTCGACCCTGGTTTGAGTCCTGGACCCGGAGGCTTAAACCTCATGCTGGGGATGAGTGTGTGTATGCCCAAAATCCCAGAGGAGAATGGAGGAGAAGGGATTGTTGCGTGGCTATCTCCCTTGGGGGGTGATTTTTTGCTTTCTGTCTCTCTAGCAAGTGCACATGCCCTGTAGCAAAAACTCTCTCCCTCAAAAAAAAAAAAAAAGAAAGAAATATATATTCTTCTCAAGGGCTAACCTTCAGCATCAAATCTGAAAGCATATGAAACTGAGAGCACACACTTAGAACCCACAGAACAAGTTGGGAGGCTGAGCTGAAGATAGCTGATTTCATGAAAAGGGTAATTTCCTCCTATTACTCATTCCTACCTTTGATCTTTTGTAGTGGGGTTGAATACAAAGAGAATCCTACTGCTTAGTTACTGACCAATTTCAGAGTTAAATGCCTTTACATTAATGAGTTTTCTCTATTCTGCTTTTTGTATTAGAAGCCATTAAAGTGACCCCAGGGCTCAGACATATATGTGCAAGTGGCACTTTGTATAACAAATCCAGAGCACAAATGTATAGTTTAAGCTTATACTGAATTTAAGGAAGCTTTTTTCTTTTTTAATGGGCCATGGAATCCTCTCTCTTTCTAATCAACTTTCCTCAGTAAGGGTTTATAGCATCCAGAGCAACAGCTTGAATTTTTAATTATTAAAATAATTACAAATGCAAAGAGAGAAAGAAATGGTAGGCTCTTCTTTCCTGAACTTGTTTTGATAAGGGACAAATTATTTGTTTAAAAGAAAGTTTAGAAAGTTGAGAAATATAGGTTTTTGCTATAGGGTGTGTGTGCTTGCTGGAAAGACAGAGACAGAGAGATAGAAAGCAAGAAATCACCCCCCCCCCGGGGGGGGATGGCCATGCCGCAATCCTTTCTCCTCCTTTCTCCTCTCGGTATCTTGGGCATGCATGCACACGCACTCAGCGTGAGTTTAAGCCACTGGGTCCAGGTCTTGAACCATGGTCAACTACATGGGAGTCCAGTGACATAGTCATTACGCTAACTGCTGGTCCCTTGATTATTTATTTTTTAAAAATCTTTAAATATTTATTGTTTTTAGGATGTTGCCATAGGGCATGTGCCCTCTCTGGAGAGAGAGAGATGGTATGAGGGAAAGTGAGAAATCACGCCCCAGGAGGGATGGTCACCCTGCAATCCTTTCTCTATTCTCCCCCTGGGATTTTGGGCATGCATGCATTCATACCTAGTGTGATTTTCAAGTCCAGGACTCAAACTGTGGTTGGCCATAGGGGTGTTCAACCTTAACCACCATGCCACCTGCTAGCCCGCCTTTTGTGTTTTGAATATTCCCATTAAGAGAGATACTTATAACTAGTTAAGTCACAATAAAAATCTGGGCTATTGTAAAGATATACATCTAGTATCAAAAAAAAAAATAATAAACATGGCACAACTCATTCTACTTGAGAGAACTGAATAAAACTGCTTGGAGGTGCAATTTCATCTGGATGGTGGTGGGGGCCATAAGAAGCAGCTGGTCTAACCCATGAGTAGAGGTTGTTTCTAGAGAAGAAATAGCCTGTGTAGGCCTGCTACACCCGGAATTTCAGTGTGTTAGATGAGAGATGTGCTGGAATGGAGGATGGCTTGGCTTGTAAGCCAAACTGAATGGCAGAAGGGTGCAGTTCAGCTGTGGGTGCTGGTGGCTATAATCACTGTTTCGTAGGACCATAACTTTGGGGTTAGTGTGAAAGATAGCAGTGACACTGATGTCACAGTGGTGACACTGATGCTCCAAAGTGAAGACTGGCCCAAAACCATAGCCATGGTCATGAAGAGAAGAAGCCAGATTTGAGGAATATTCCTGGCCTGAATGCAGAGGGAAAGTGACAGTGAATACCACTTGTCAAATGAGGCCAAGAGTAGAAAAAGGCACCAGTTCAAGATGGGAGTGGGGAATGACTTCGGTCTGGGGCCTGTTTGAGGGACTCCTAACACTGACTACTCCAGCTGACAGCAACAAGCCTGATACAGGGGTTAAGGCCCGAGGTCCACACTGGAGATGGACTATTTCAGAACTGTAAGTCATAAACAGGGTTTGATGTCACCAGGGTGAATAAAATCACTTTGGCAAACGTATAGAAAAACAAAAGGGGAAAGTGAGCAGTGGAGGCCCTGAGCATATACATTCTAATACAAGAAGAGAGGACAACTACTGAGATGGGGTTGGGAGAGGAAAGAAATAATGGGGAAGGGTGATGTGGCATGGTGGAGAAGAGAAGACTTTTGGAGGAAAGGACAGCCAAGAAGATCAAATGAGGTGTCATTAATCACAGCAGCTGGCACTTGGAAGCTCTGACTCTATGGCAGGCACTCGTGGGCTGTTTTACATGTATGAGTTCATTTATTCCCTGGCAACAACTCCAGGCAGTAGAAATTATCAACTTCCCACTTACAGAAAAAGCAACTAAAATCTTAAGTGAAGCAACTTTTAAGTCACTCGGCTCATGTCTAGCCTTTGAAACCAAGCTCTGGAATGAGTTCTTGTCAACCACAGTGCCAGATATTATCCCTGTGAATGGGACTCCACATAGGCCTTTGGATTTGGCAGAAAAGTAATATCAAGGGAAACCTGATTACAGTGAGTTAATGAGTAAAAATAAAAAAAGGGTAAGCTGGCAAGGATTGCCTGTGTTCCCTCTTAAAGTTTCCTGAGGATACAGGCAAGGAAGCGGATAAACCAGAAATGTGAAAAGGTGGGGAGGAAGAACTTTTTTGCTTTCTGCTGGGAGAGTATAGTCGTATATGCCACTTGGTCAGCATCTTGTCATTGAAGGAATTACATGTCTATTATTCTGTGCAGCTGAAAATGGGAATGGGGAGCCCTCACTCTACCACCCCAGCCTCAGGAATGGGTATATAACACAGGTCTTGTTAAAATAACAGCGTCCTCCCTTGCCCCATGGACTGGTTCATGATAGGCATACCACCCAGCGGGGACAATCAGACCTGAGGGAGTTATTGTTTGTTTATTTGTTTTTTTCCCAAGAGCCTCTAGGAAAGAAGAAATAGGCTTAAAGCAGGCAGCAGCCATTTTCCACTGAATGTGAAGAGTCTGCCTGTGAATAAAATCAGTATTCAGAGCAAAAGAGAGCTAGAAAACACTCTTGAGAAGTCATGATCAAAGCCAGATCCATCTGAAGGCTTCCCAGCTGCATAAGGTGATATATTTAACACTGGTGTAATTGGAATGCTTTGGACTTTGTGTCTGTCAAATGCAACCAAGAGCTCTGATAGAGCAGTGAGAACCTAAGAATCAGTTAGTTCCCTTTGTCAAAGACTCTCTGACCAGGATCTTGCCCATCCCAGGAGACCAAGGTGGCAGTGAGGGAGAGATAGGAGGCTCTGTGCTAAGACCTTAGAGTCTGGACACCCACTGGATTTCCATCCATCTGGAATAGGTACCCCTGACAGAGGCCACTGGTGTGAACCACCTTCTATTGTGAAGATACCTAGCGAGCTCTGTGTCAGCTTGTCAACCACAGTGCCAGATATTATCCCAGGACTATCTCAAACATCTGTTTCAACCAAGGACTAGATGCTCTCTGGCTCTGTCCAGTTCCTCATAACCTCTATTAGTAACAGGCCTATCTCTTCCTTCAGCTGGAAGAGACATAGCAGTCTGTGGCATCTATGTGGTTCTCCATTCCTGGGGATGAGTGCTCCCCAGGAACCTCACACCATCAGAAAGTTGCCCCTTTATCACAGTGTGTTGATTTTGCCTTGGGTTAGTTTCAGTGTAAATTTAGGAGTTTAGACCAAGTGCCTTACTCATTCAGACAGAAATACAGGCCTGGACACAATCTCTAGGCCCTTGCCCACCTGAGAGTCTTTAAAGGACATTACTGAAGCCACAGTTTTTTCCATTTCATCAGAGGTAATATAATTACTTTAATCATCTCTAAATTAACTTATCTATACCCATTATGTGTGAGGAAGTAACCTGGCTTGCAACTTCTTTAGCATTCCTACCTATATTTTTGGTCTAGGTAATCCTTTGTCCTTCTCAAATGACTGCTTAGTTTTCCTCATCAGAGCATAACTATCTAAAAAAAAAAAAATCTTTCTTTCTTTCTTTTAGATTTTTGGCATAGGGCACATATGCTTGCCGGGGGGAGGGGTATGACATGCTGCAATTCCTTCTCTTTCATTCTCCTCTCAGGACTTTGGACACACATGCCCAACATGTTTTTTAAGCTGCAGGGTTCATGACTCTAATTGTGGAGTAGGCCATGTGGGATCCAGTACCTTAACCCCAGAACTTTCCTAATTAATCTAATTAATCAATCTAACTTTGTATATTGTCCTCCAAAAAAAAAAAAAAGAGAGAAAGAGAGAGAGAATGCTTCCAAAACCAGCAAACTCACTGAAATATTAATTCATAGTTCTTTCTACCTCATCCTCCTTACATACACGATTCAAGCAGGTACCTAGCAGCTTGACCTCGGTTATTTTTGTCAAGGTAGAAAGCAGAAATAATCTGAACTCAATCACTCTCACTGTCACTTGCAAAAGGTTAGCCCACTGAAAACTTAACAAGATGTCCTGGAGAGTGAGGGGGGGAAAGAGAAAAGGCTGGCAAGTCTTGGACCTGATTCATGACCTTGCCCCTTGCTGCCAGGGGCCAAAGTCTAGTCACAGACACTGTGTCCCAACAGAACTATTGGAACAAAGATAGCAAGGAAGCCAGGACAAAGGACATCTTGGCAATGTATTAGTAACCAGGAGGGCCTCTCTGCTGCCTTGGCACTGTGCAAGACACCAAAAGAGAGGGGACAGAAAGCAACATGGACCGTCCTGCCAGCTCACGTAGCTCTCCCTTGCCTGAGTTGGTGGAGAAGATTCAGAGACAATACATTATCTTGGTATTTCATCTTTCCTGAGCCCAGCATCCTTGGTCTCTCTATGGAAGACTATAATTAGCATGCATTGACCCTATTTACCGTTATTTGCTTAAATATTTTTAATCTCTTTTAAAAAAAAAATCTGTTACTTACAGTCATCTTATAACCCAATTGTCTTCTTTTTAAAAAATTTCAACTACAGGGAACCAGCAGTTAGCATAATGGCTATGTCGCTGGACTCCCGCGTAGTCGACCGCGGTTCATGTCCCGGACCTGGTGGCTTAAAACTCATGCCGGGCGCGTGTGCGTGCGTGCCCAAGATCCCGAGAGGAGAGTGGAGGAGAAGGGACTGCGGCGTGACCATCCCTCCTGGGGGGTGATTTCTCACTTTCTGTCTCTATGTCTCTCTCTGTCTGTCTGGCGAGTGCACGCGCCCTACAGTGAAAATCTCTCCAAAAAAAAAAAAAAAAATTTCAACTACAAAATTTTCTGAACTATACAAAATGGTAGAGAACAATAAAACAGGAGAGACAAGATGGATGATGAGCACAACTTCTCCCCAAAAGGAAGTCCAAAGACAAAACAGGTAATTGGTTCTATTTTGAGCAGAGATATGAGCCACAGTAAAGAAGCAAGGGAAAACTTCTAAGGCACAGAGAACAGTAACACAAATCCCCACTTACAAACCACCTTCTAACTTCAATAGTTACAATTTTTGTCAATCTTATTTCACCTAATATCTCAACCATACTTTTTCCTAGAGTATTTTAAAGCAAGACCAAGACATATGATCCTATTTGTACACACACATTGGTGAGCATGTTCAACGGATAGAACAGCTTACAAATAAGGAATCAAACCTAACAAAGACAACTCATCCCTTAAATTAATTAAAACCCAGCCAATATTAAAATTTTCCGGATGGCCTTAAAACATGCCATCTATAGTTGGTTTCCTTCTGTCACTATCTAAACAAGGTCCAGAGCCTTATTTTTCTACTGACAGTAAGGTCATAGGGAAGCCATGCCTACATTTCAATCAATGTGCAGGAATCCATGAGAATAGGCTAAGTTGCCAAAAATACACAATCCATGGAAACCTGAAGAGGCTCTCCACCCATGCAAAATTTAATTCTTACCAAGCCAGCAAAGCAAAATTTTGAGATATGTATGACAACAGCAAAATAAACTTCATTTAAATGATTTCTTTTTAAACCACAGATTCGGTATACTTTCCCATCTCTAATTGTCAGCCACATGGTCTTATTTTGAAGTATTTAGGGCACCTGCTACTTGGGCTGTTGGAATTTTATATTTATGCACACAGAACAGCCTGCTAGGGAAGTATTGATTTTTCTACAGCAGTTACAAGACGTTGTGTTTGCAAATGTGGAACAAAGAGCCCACTTTATATTTAGTAGGAATGTAAGTTCATCTCAAAATAGAAAAAAATCTTGCCCCAAGATGGATGACAAAGGTGGGACACAGTAGTAAAGACGAACCCCTTTCTTTATAGATTTTCTTCAAAATGTAGCCTATAAATGGGTAAAATTTTGGAGGACAACATATGCTTTCTCCACTCTCTCAATAGAACAATTTTAGTCCTTCACCTTATAAAATGAAAATATTAAGGAATGACATATTTAAGAGAAGGTGTTCACTTATCATTAGTTGGCTTTTATTTTTCACAAATAAATTCCTGTTCAAAACCACAATGAGATACCACCTCATACCCATTAGGATGGTTAATATTAAAAAAATAAAAAGCAACAAATGTGGGTGAGGATGTGGAGAAATTGGAGCACATGTACTTAGTTGGAGGGAAGTGAAATGGTGGAAAATAGTAGTGTGATAGTCCTCAAAAAATTAAAAATACCACGTGATCCAGCAAATCCCTTCTTGGTATATACCTAAGAGAACTGAAAGCAGGATCTGCAATTATTTGTTCACCCGAATTCATAGCTGCATTAGTTACAATAGCCAAATGGTGATGGTAACTCAACTATTTATAGAAGGATAAATGGATAAGGAAAAGGTGCAATATCCATACAAAAGAATATTATTCAGCCTCAAAGAAGGAAATTCTGACATATATTACAACACAGATCAATTTGGGGGACATTTTTTAATGTGAAATAAGCCAGTCACAAAAAAGACAAATACTGTTATGATTCTGCTTATGTGAGGTACCTAGGAGAGTCAGGAACCTGATAGCTTGAAACTCATGCCAGGTGAATGTGCGTTTCTGCCCCAAATCCTGAGAGGAGAATGGAGAAGGACTACAGTGTAGCCATCTTCCTGGTGGGTAATTTCCTGCTTTCGCTCTGTCTCTCCAGTGAGTGTATGTGCCCTATAGCAACAAATCTCTCAAAACAAAACAAACACAAAACTTTGGGCCAGCCAGTGGTGTAGTAGTAAAGGTGCCTGGATCCATTTGGTCGATTGTACAGTTTAAGTCCCAGAACCCGTGGCTTGAAAAACATGCCAGGTGTGTGTATGTGTATTCAAAATCCTTAGAGTAAAATAGAGATGGGACTACAGTGTGGCCATTCTCCCCCCTCCCCAGGGTGTGTGTGTGTGTATGTGTGTGTGTGTGTGTGTGTGTGTGCTTTCTCTTTCTCTGGCTGGTAAATACATGTGCCTTATGCCAAATTAAAAAAAAAAAACTTAAATAACAAATTATTTTAATTATATAATAGGGATGATATCCAGTGCTCCACGTACAACTCAAAGTTTCAGTAAAGAGGCCAAAGCCTCTCTGTCCCCAGGAACCACTGTTACCTCACATGGGAAGAAGAGAGAAGCCCTGCCTTATTTACCAGTAGGGCTCCATTTGTTGCCTTGAGACAATCAGATCTTTTGGTATTTTTCCTATGTTCCCAACCAGACCTGAACATAACCTAGAAGGGCCAGTGATTCATTACCACAGAGATGAAAATAGTCTCTTCTGGTCCTGCTTGGTCAGAAGCTCCATGACTTAGGGGAAGGAGGAAGAGAAGTTAGAACTCACTTCCCCCAGTGCTGTGGTTTTCATATATGCTAAAGGATCTAAATATTTACTTACTTACTCAGAAAAAAAGGTTAAACTTTCTGTACATAAATAATCATTATAAAAACACATTTAAGGGCCAGGAGGTGGTGTGGTGGTTAAGGTGCTGGATCCCACATGGCCTACCCTGTGGTTTAAGTTCCGGACCTAGGGTTTAAGAAATCACGTTGGGCCCTGGTGCAGGCATGCCCAAAAAGTCCAAGAGAAAAAGGAACTGCATTTTGGTCATCCTCCTTGGGGTGTATGTGTATTTTCTCACTTTTCTTTTCTCTCTCTTCGGTGAGCGCACACACTGAATACCAAAACATTAAAAAAAATAATAATACCACAGATAAGTTGTGGAATAACTGAATAATAACATGTTTGAAACACCACAACTGAATATCTACTAGTCTGAGGGTTTGTGGTTAAAAATAACACTAGAAACCAAAGCAGATTTAGGTCTCACAGGGTAGAAAAGTTGCTCACAGATAAGTCTAGGGGCTATAATAATCAGATTTGGAAATCCTATAGCTTTATGTCTAAAAGCAGGCTAGTCACTAAATTACATGTAACTTTTTCCCCTTGTCCTCAGCAGACTGGAAAAAAAAAAAACAACAACTCATTTCTAGCATATGGAAGAATTTCAACACTTGGGAGACAAAATATCAATGACTAAACTCTAATTTAAGAATATTGCCCAATGAAACCTGTATTTTTTTTTTTTTCGTTGTTGCTGTTGTTAAAATTTTGCCAGAGGGCACATGTGCTTGCTGGAAAGAGAGAGAGATAGAGAGATAAAGAGAGAGATAAAGGGAGGAAGCACCCCTCTCCCAACCCCCCCCCGCCAAGGGTTGATCACGCTGCAATCCCTTCTCCTCCATCTCCCCCTTTTTTCAGAATTTTGAGCATGCACACACATGTACCCTGTGTATTTTTCTTGTCTCCAGGTCTGGGACTGTAACTGCATTAGCCATGTGGTACCCTACTGCTTTAACCACCACGTGGATGTCCCTAAAATTTGTATTTCTAAATTAAACCAACTGGACGTTTTCACATGGCAAGAAGTATATTCAGTGACTCAGAATTTTCTTCCTTCAAATAATTTTCTAAATATTAGTACTTTCTAGATCTATTTAAAACCATTGAGAATCCTACTTTATGAAACCATGAAATCTCAGTAGCTTTACTAAAATACGGTGATTATCTTTATCAAGCTTTCTCTTGTCCATATATGTTGGACAAAAGCTTTAAAATTAAACTCTTAACATGTACGGCCTATTTTTTCTTACATTCCCTCAAATAACTTGCACATACTCAGAGCTTCATTGGTTTTGTCAAATGGAATTTACTGGACTGTTACATGAAAACATGCAAATGTATACTTACCGAAATAAACCCTTACAGCATTCAAATCCTCAGCATGAGATATTTATATGTAAATAAATATCTATAACTAATATATGTTTAATTCTAAGTAACAAGCTGATGCAAGGCCTATAATGAGTTACAGGGTGGTATCTTGAATACTTATTTTTTCTTACCATTTTGTAAAAATTATGTGGAAAAAAATTATGTGGCTTTAATGTTTCTGTATACTTTCCAATTCTAGCTGTTGTATAACATCAATGACCTTTAAAATTCACTTCATGTTTTAGAAGTCTCAGAAAAGCCAGGACACAACTCCAGTGAAATAACACAGAAATTAAAGAATGAAGTGAAAATTGACACTCACCCTACACTTGAACTATGTCATGCTGGGAATTCATATATTGAATATAATGAGCCTTTTCTAACAGTCTCTAGCCTGTGCTAGAATTAGTCTGTAAGGCTGGAACAACAAGACAGGAGACAGGAATGTCTAAAGCAGTGCTTTTCAATCTTTAGCCAAATATATCAGAATCACCTGAAGAACTTGCCTCAACTCAGATTACTGAGGCCAGTAGGTGGCGTGGTGGTTAAGATACTGGACTACCACATGGCTGACGGTGGTCCGAGTCTCGAACCTGGTGGCTTGCAAATCAGACTAGGCACATGTGTGTGTATGCCCAAAATCCCAGGAGGAGAATAAAGAAGAAGGTACTGCTGTGTGGCCATCGCCCCTAGAGGATATCTTCTCACTCTCCCTCTCATTGTCTCTCTCTGGTGAGCACACATACCCTATGACAAAAATCTGAAAACAAAACACCTTGGATTACTGTATCCAAATTCTAGAGATTCCGTTTCAATAGGTCTGAAGTAGAATCAGAGAATGTGCATTTCTTACAGGTGCCCAGGCACGGCTGGTGCTGCTGTCTACATTGAGGACCACTGTTCCAAAGAGTACTGACAAACTAATGTGTTATGGTGCTCAAATGCTCCAGAGATTTTCTACATGGTCTAGTTTTCTGACAAAAATAAAGAGTAATTTAACACAGAAACCAGAGAGATGTAGTTCTGTTGTAGAATAAAGACAAAATAGAGGAGAAAAGTTAATAAAGTATACAACGGCATCTTTAGGGAGACTAAAAGTGCCAGCTTTATTTAGCAGGTCATGAGTCTAAATGCATAGCTATTCTGGCGTGGATAAAGGTTTAGGTGGAAATAACTGTGCACAGCAATGCTGAGATAATTCTAGATGAGGAAATCTGCATATTTTCTAACACTCCAGTAAACCCAACCGGATCTGACCTTGTCTCCTAATTTGAGTGCTGAAAAGAGCCTGAGCAACCACAATTGCGGTCAGACAGAATTTTAGTGCATCATTCATCAAAAAACATCTTGCTAAATTAAGGCCAAATGCAGTGTGGACACTACAAGGGACTGAATCTACTTTTGTGAAAAACAAAAAGGACACAAAGAACCAAGGAAGCGTGAAGAGGAAGAGGAGCAATCGTTGAGTAAGACAAACATCTGATGCTATATTTGAACAGACTCTAAAGACAGATCGTGTTTTCTCCTGGCTGGTCTTACAGAGATGGAGATTTGTTTTCAAGATATTCACTCACTTTTTTCCTGACATCACCAGCAAGTATTGAACATGAGGCTTAATTATGCATGAAAAAGCTCCCTCAAACTATTATGTATATTTAAGGGATATATACGTCTTGGTCATAAATCACTCTATATCAGACATTAAAGTAAAATGATAACGGTTCTACTTTCACTCACAGAAAATAAATTCTGCCACCTTCAAGTTGTGCTTGGATGAACCCAAGAGAAAAGATAATTTCACATCATTACATATTCAACTCAAAGAGGTCAACCACTTTAATAAATCATAAGGTGGAATTAAAATGCAACAATAGTAAATGAATATTAAACACTTGCATACTTAACATACCAAATTCATTAAGCTATGAATCCCTAGAAAATGATGAAATGACAATGGATTTTCAAACAATTTATTTTCCAAATGTTATTATTTTTTCTGTGCAACCAGATCTGTGCCATCACTTTGCTGGAATAATACACTCTATCTGCTGTTACAGATTAACAAAATTAGATCTAAGAATCTCTTAGCAACTATAGACATTTTAAAATCTTTGCTTTTAATCTTATTGCACTGGTCAATAGTTTCAAGTTTTTAAGAGCAGTTATGCTCATGTCAATGTTTCATAATATGTAATTTTAAAATATAATGATTCATAATCTCAATTTGGAGGTCTAGAAATTTTGAGTTGTTGCAGGGCTAATTCTGATATGCTAACTTATTGCTAGTTGAGGCAATGCTAGGTTATAAAATTTATGATTAATAGTGAAACACACAAGGTAATTTTTTTTTTTTAGAGGTTTTTGCTATAAGGGCACTTGAGTTCGCCAGACAGAGAGAGACAGAGAGACAAAAAGCGAGAAATCACCCCCACGGGGGATGGCCACCTAATTCTGATATGCTAACTTATTGCTAGTTGAGGCAATGCTAGGTTATAAAATTTATGATTAATAGTGAAACACACAAGGTAATTTTTTTTTTTTTAGAGGTTTTTGCTATAGGGCACTTGAGTTCGCCAGACAGAGAGAGACAGAGAGACAAAAAGCGAGAAATCACCCCCACGGGGGATGGCCACACTGCAATCCCTTCTCCTCCCTTTGCCTCTTGGGATCTCGGGCACGCATGCACACATGCCCAGCGTCAGTTTTAAGCCACCGGGTCCAGGACGCGAACCGTGGTTGACTACGTGGGAATCCAGTGACATAGTCCTTACGCTAACTGCTGGTCCCAACAAGGTAATTTTTCAGACAGACACCAAATTAAAGAATTAGGTGTAACCTTATTCAATACCAAAGTGTCAATTACTTTCCATAGGTATCTTTATTGATTTACACATTTGGTTTCAAATGGTGCCATTGGTAAATTGACTTTGTTTGTTAAAACAGTGATGAGCTATACAGTGGAAATAGCTTCTCTTTCCATCACTTACCTAGGTTTTGCCACATGCTGAAGATTTCACATCCCATTGTTACCCGCATGTCACCATACCTGAAATAGAACAAAATCAAACCTGATAAAAAGCCTCCAGAACAAAGAGGTATTTGCATGTCTTCAAAATACAATTTATTATTCTGAAGTAAAAGGCTTTAATGAAAGATATTTAATATATCAATACATGACTTGATGCTTCTAAATCAAATCCTTTTCTGGTAAAACTGATCTATCTCATAATTCATTGTTTCTATATTAATTTTAAATCCCAAAAGACCTAGGACCAAAAAAAAAAGCATCATTAAGTTTAAAATATTGAAATTTCCAAAAAAGATAGCTTCTTGTTCTCTCAATCATTGCTTCTCCACTGTGTGTTTTCCAGTTAAGGACATCCTGATGTATGAAACATTTAAAAGGCAATGTTTCCCACTTGGTTATATGTTGGTACTTACTTTTCTAATACCTTTTTCTTTTTGGAAGGTGTGAACATCTCCAGCTGCAGACACAACTGGTTTATAAAAATGACAGCAAGGTAAAAGTAGGAATCCCAGATCTAAAATACAAGAAGATATTTAAATACTATGGGGGCTGTACAAATATTTATACATGAAGTGATATAGTATCTTAGATTTGCTCCAACAGTAATAAATAAGTTGGCATATAGTTGAAATAAGATAGGTCGTAAGTTGGTAATAGTCAGTTAGATATGGGTATAAGGGTTTGTTACACTATTTTCTCTACTTTTATATGCCCAGACATTTCTTTTTTTTTTTTTTTTTTTTTTGAGAGGTTTTCGCTATAGGGCGCGTGCGCTCGCCAGACAGACAGAGACATAGAGACAGAAAGCGAGCAATCACCCCCCAGGGGGGATGGTCACGCCGCAATCCCTTCTCCTCCATTCTCCTCTTGGGATCTTGGGCACGCACGCACACGCGCCCGGCGTGAGATTTAAGCCACCGGGTCCGAGACGCGAACCGCGGTCGACTACGTGGGAGTCCAGCGACATAGCCATTACGCTAACTGCTGGTTCCCTGCCCAGACATTTCTATAATAGGGTGTAAACTAAATAAATGCTATCTAGTTATACACTGGAATATCCCAGGTTTCATGAACTCTCTGGCATATACAGTAAATGGAGAGGTTCGATTTCTATTATCACATGTCTGAATAACTTCAAGGAGGCTGAGGGGGAAGATGGATTACTTTATTCCTGTGTGAATTCATTTTTGGAACTACTTTTGATGTAGAACTTCGAAAAAAATGCATACACTTCTTTGGGATATGTTAATTGTTTTAAACTCAGATAGTATATAAAAATTCCCTTCCTAGACAAATCTTTTGAGTCTAAGTTTTCTTATACTAAAAACAGAATCAGAGACAGGATAAAATTCCCTGAAATAAATTTAGCAAAAAATGTGTAGGACATAATAGAAAGAAACTACTTTTCTATTGACACCATGTAAAATTAGAGAAAAATAACAAGCTAGGAGAAACGTGACAAAGAATATCTTTTGTGTATAAAGAACTCACAATAAAAAAAGAACATAACAAAACTCCAAGCAAATAATGAACAAAGGCCAAGAACAACTTACATTAAAAAATTCTATTAAAAATTTTTTTATTCAAAGAAAAATGTTCCCCTTATCTAATTTTCAAAAACATTTCTCTTCCAATATTGTTATAGATATGACAATAGGTAATCAACTATAATTGGTATAATGATCTTTACCAAAACAACTCCACTAATAAATATTGACTCAAAGAAATAGCCAGGGATATGTGCCGAGTTTTATTTTGTAAGAATGCAAAGAGTAACTTAAAGAATGAAATAGTAGAAAACCTTATCTAATTTTCAAAAACATTTCTCTTCCAATATTGTTATAGATATGACAATAGGTAATCAACTATAATTGGTATAATGATCTTTACCAAAACAACTCCACTAATAAATATTGACTCAAAGAAATAGCCAGGGATATGTGCCGAGTTTTATTTTGTAAGAATGCAAAGAGTAACTTAAAGAATGAAATAGTAGAAAAATTGAAATATCAGAAAATAGACCTCTGACTGTGAGTTTTAACATATTATTATTAATTGTAGGATGATATAGAAAAATATGATACACATAATTATGTAATCATTAAAATTTAATTGGCTTTACTATATTTGTGCTTTTTTGCATTTTTCTAGTTATCCAGTAAGAAATTTTTTAAAAGAACTACTTTTTATTATTTAACTTTATTTTAATTTGACCAGGGAGGGACAAAGTGAGAAAGAGAGGGAAAGAAAGAAAGAGGAAAAGCAAACCGCTAGGTCCAGGACTCAAACCATGGTCAGCCATGTGGGAGTACCAGTGCCTCTAACCACCATGCCACCAGTCAGCCCCCAGTAAGAACATTTTATAAACTATGTAATATAAAACTAATATTAATAATAAATAAAATTAAATAAAACAATTCTTAAAAATTTAAAAATAATAAGAAACAAAGATGCTGAAAAGATAGAACCATTATATAGTTTCTTTTTTTAAAGATTTATGCCATAGGACATGTGTGGTCACCAGAAAGAGAAAAGGAAAGTGAAAATCACCCCACAGAGGAGATGGTCATGCTACAATCTTTATTCCTCTGTTATTGTCTCAGGATTTGGTGATGTGCAGGTTTTTCAAGCCATTGGGTCTGGGACTTGAACCACAGTCAACAATGTGGGAGTCCAGTGATGCAATCAGCCCCTCCATCAACTTTTTGATAACCTCTCTGGATGTGCACACAAGAATCTAGCAGGTTTTTCAAGCCACTGGGTCTGGGACTTGAACCACAATTGGCAATGTGGGAGTCTAGCTCCTTAATCACCTCATGGCCTGCTGGCCTCTGATAGAATCATTGTTAAGAAGGGAAGACAATATAGGCCATGTTCATCTTTGGTTACCATTTATCAATTGCTATCTTAAGAATAATACATCAAGAATTTGTAGGTCCCTAGGCATATCACATTATCTTACAGATGTACAGAGAGTTCTTCTTTAGAGAATCTTATCTAATCTTTCAATTTTTCCTTTTCATTAATTCATTCCCACAAAATGGAAAGCTAGAGAAGGAATCAAATAGCTTTATTTATTTATTTTTTAAAAGGTTTTTGCCTTAGGGAGTGTGTGCTCACCAGAGAGAGAAAGAGAGATAAAGACAGTGAGAGGGAAAGTGAGAAACTACCCTCCTAGGGGGAATGGCCATGCTGCAATCCCTTCCCCATTCTCCTCCTAGGATCTTGGGCATGCACTCACATGTGCTCAGCCTGAGTTTCAAGCCACCGGGTTTGGGACTTGAATTGTGATCAGCCCTGTGGGAGTCTAGTCATGTAATTGCTACACCATCTGCTGACCCCAAGAGTTTTCTTTATAAATATTTTTCTCACTCTACTTTTAGTTTAAAAGCATTGTGTTTTAAGTCCTCTTTGTCATGCACAGGGGCCATATAGAAGACAGCAACAATTAAAATCTACAGTAATAAAGAACTATTATCTTCTAAGCAGTATGGTATCTACCAAGCTGATAGGATTTTATAGACCTAACTTGTTGACAAGCATAATGAAAACTGTTCTATCGTTCTCCACAGTTGAAAGTAATAGGGCTCAGGGTCAGCAGATTATATTAGCAGTTACACTGCTGTACTCTCACATGGCCGACTGCAGTTCAAGTCCCAGACCCAGTGTCTTGAAGCTTGTGCCAGGTGCATGTGCATCCATGCCCAAGTTTCTGAGAGCAGAATGGAAGAGAAGAGATGGCATGGCCATAACCTGTTGGGGATGATTTTCACTTTCCCTCTCACTGTCTCTGTCTCTCTCCAATGAACACACGTATCCTACGGCAGAAATCTCTAAATAGAAAATGTAATAGGGCCCATGAAAATATGTTAGAAAATATTTTCCTAAAATACAAGGTGAATCATTTAGCCCAAGAAAGAGAGTCATGTAAATGGATACGTACCTTATAATCAAAGTTCTCATTTAAGAAGTTCTTACGAAGTGCATCCGAGAGGTACAGAACTGTTGTAATAATAACACTAGTGAAAAAAAAAATTCAGTTGAAAAACTTCATAGTAGTACATTAATAGATAAAAATAAAAAGCAACTAAGACAAGAAAATTTTCAGTAAGCATATGATGCAATATTTAGATAATATATATTTGAAATGAAAAAAAGATGCCAGCTCCCTCTAGCCAGAAAGAAATCAACTAATCAATCAATCTTCATTGAAGTTATTTGAAAAGTGACACAGAAAAAGTTCTATGAATTCATGTAACTCAGACAAAAATATAATAACATGTTGATGTTTTATAATGTTTTGTTTATTTCTAAATAAAGCAAAATAATTTAACACAAACACAGCCTCCTGTATTGATTATCATGGAAGAAGCCATACTTAAAAAAAAATACAGGAAAAAAAGATGAAATAGATGAGATAGGATGATGGAATGCACTATAGATTGATTAGCCTTCTCTTTGTTCTCCCCTATTTAAGTGTTAGAGGGCAGGCAAGAACTGTGGAAGGGACTCCCTCTCTCTGGACGACAAGATTGCCACTAAAGAAGCAATTACTGACTGTGAAATTGTCTATAACCCGGTACTAAGCTGTGCGAATCTGGCAGAGGGTCGGAGCCATTTGGAGAAAGGGGCGTCTGCAGGGCAGGACAGAGTGGACAAAGTCTGACAGAGGGGACACACAGAGCTTTATGTACCTTGCTAGGGAGATTAAAAAAAAAAAAAAAAAGCACTTAGCATCTTTTGCTGGTTTTAGACTTCTGTAATTTGTTCAAAATCTGGTTATTTTTATAGCCAATATATTCCAAATGTATTTTCCATTGATTAATTTAATGTTAGATACAGCATTATATTGCAACAAGATAAGCCACCCCCCACAAACTACTCTAAACTAAACACCAAGATGCAAATGGTTGATATTTAAACCGTCCTTGGCCTTTCCCAAGATGCATGCATAATGCAGTGCTGTGCTGTGCTGAGGCCCCAGCTCACATCACAGGACCTGGAATCGAAAGCTGTAGCTGTTGGATCTAAGATAAGAAGATACAAACAAGCTGACACTGCACACGCACACACAAGGTCACATCTTGGTTACCCCACTGGTAAAAATTAGAAGAGTATTTGCAAATCAGAAGAATATTTATAGTCTTTGAAGGATGTAGAGACACATTTAGAGAGAGAACTTGAACCTCAAGGCAGATGCCGACAGAAGGACATAAATCTTGATCTACTGGAACACTCCTGTTACATCTTTCTTGTGGGCAGAAACACTAACAAGGGTATGGGGCCAAATGCCTAAACATGGAAGTTCAAGACAAAAGGAATAAGAAGGAAACCACTGTTTCATGGGCATCTGCTCTACCCAGAGCAGGACCTGTGTTACATGAACCTACATGTGTCATTTATATCTTTCAATGAGCCTTACCATGAAAATTAAATATAAGAAAAACCTATGAGATTGAGAAGTCCCATGGTTTCTTCAGCCTCCCAAACAGCTGATTTTATCTGTAAAATTTCTATCAGAGATAAGTCACCTGCAAATAATGGTATAAAGTGTTGATTTTCTATAGGCACTGGCAAAATCAATGATGGTAACTGAAAAAAATTATTGATGTTTCTAAAGTATGTTGCTCAAATTCTATTGTACGAAACTAAAGCTTAATGATCAGAAAATGAAACACTATCAATGAAGAAAATGATTCTTTACCCTAGAATCTAGTATAGAATTACTGGACTTTCAGATTTAAAGAAGAAAAGTTGGGACACCAAGCAATGGCACAGTGGTAAGGCAACTGAATCCACACCAGGTTCGCTGGTTCATATCTCAGGGCCTTCCTGTGTATGTTGGTGTGCATGTGCCCATGACCTGGGCCGGGTAAGAAAGGGGATGGATTGTGGCATGGGGACCCTGTTAGGGTTGCCTCTCAGAGGAAATGAATAGATAAACTTTTAAAAAGTAGCTTTCAAAACGAGAAGATTTTGCATTCCTTTTTAAAAAACAACTAATTTGTAATTATTATACAATTTGACCAGAGAGATAGAGAAAAAAAGAGACAGAAAGAGAGAGAGGGGGAGTGAGTAAGCAAGCCACCAGGTCCAGTATTCAAACTGTGGTCGGTGATGTGAGAGTCCAGCACCTTAACTAATATGCCACCTGCCAGGCCCATGTATTCTTTTTCTTTTGGAGAGGTTTTTGCTATAGGGCATGTGCGCTTGCCAGAAAGACAGAGAGAGACAGAGAGACAGAAAGTGAGAAATCACAACCCTGCAGGGGAGATGGTTATGCTGCAACCCTTTCTCCTCCTTTCTCCTCTTGGGATCTTGGGCACTCACACACACACATGACCAGTGTGAGTTTTAAGCCACCGGTTCAGGACTAGAACCACTGTTGACTACATGGGAGTCCAGGGACATAGCCATTAAGCCAACTGCTGGTCCCAACCCCATGTATTCTTAATATGTGGTTATAAGGACAAGTTTTGGCTTTGAGGTTTAATGGAAAAACACACACAGTCCCATTACAGGTGATTCTTCCATGTACTGAGAGCTGAGAACCACAGCTCTAAACTAGGGCAGTGCCTCTCAAACTCTAATGGGTACTCGGTAGTGTAGTTAAAATGCAGATTATGATCCAGCAAGCCTGGGCATTTCTACCCTGCTCCAGGGGTGCAAATCTGTGGTCTGTAGCCCACACTCTGAAGAAGACTCTAGAGGTCTGAGTCAGAAAACTATTCCAGCAAATTCCACTTCAGTATTCTTCCGATTTCTAGAATGTTAGGCAGATTCTTACGGTTCTTTAATGGGGGCACGCAGTCCCTATTTCCAAATTAAACACCTCACCCACTGACCAGGGCTGCTTTACATTAGGCAGAAAGGGGCAGAGGGCATAGTGCCTACGAGCCTTTCAGGGGCTCTGAAACTACTGAGACAAAGAAAGAAATTAGAAAAGAAAAGAAAGAAAAGAAAAGAGAAGAAAAGGAAAGAAAAGGAAAGAGAAAAGAAAAGAAAGAAAGAAAAGGAATAAAGAAAGAAAGGAAGAAAGAAAGGAAAGAAAAGAAAGAAAAGAAAAGAAAGAAAGAAAAGGAATAAAGGAAGAAAGGAAGAAAGAAAGGAAAGAAAAGAAAGAAAAGAAAAGAAAGAAAGAAAAGGAATAAAGGAAGAAAGGAAGAAAGAAAGGAAAGAAAAGAAAGAAAAGAAAAGAAAGAAAGAAAGAGACAGAGAAAGAGAGAAAGAGAGAGAGAGAGAAAGAAAGAAACCAAATTAAAACTATGAATTAAGAAATACTAGATGCCATCAAATGTCCAAACATCTGAATAATTGGTATCCCATAAGGTGAAGAGACTCATACAGGCATTGATAATCTATTCCATGAAATTCTGCATGAAAACTTTCCAAACCTAGAGAGGCATTCAAAGATACAGTCCCCAAAAATGCAAAGGATCCCAAATAGAATCAACCCTGGAAGATCTTCTCCAAGACACATTATAGCCAGATTGACCAAAACCACAGACAAAGACAAGATACTAAGACTAGCAAAAGAGAAACGTCAAGTTACCTACAAAAGATATCCAATCAGGCTAACCTCAGACCTCTCATCAGAAACAATGCGAGCAAGAAAAGAATGGGAAAATATACTCAAAGTGTTAAGGAAAAATCACTTTCAACCAAGAATACTGTACCTGGCATGATTATCCTTCATAGGGGAAGAAAAGACAGGAACATTATCAGCTATACAAAACCTGAAAGAATTTACCAACACCAGACCAGATCTCCAAGAAGTTCTCAAAGGAGTGCTATACCAGGAAAATTAAATACAGACACACAGAAATAAGAGTTCAAAAACTACGAAAATGGCCAATGTAATTGTAGGGACAAGTCTGTAGTTGAATATTATATCCCAGAATATTATTAGGAAAATTGAACCATGAGAAGATAGATTGAGTACATGAGACTGAACTGAAATTGCATTTTATGACTTTTGACTAAAACATTGCTGATTTTCTTCTAGGTTTTGTTTTCCAGTTTTATGGATTTTTGTCCTGTCTTGATCTGCCGAGAGGTTCATGTACCTAGTATTTGAACAAAATCCTAACCTGCTTCCTGACTTTAAGTTTTAAGCAAAGTTCCTTAGCATTTCTTTGATTTATTAAAGCTAAAACTGCTTTTCTTGAAATTAAAAAATATATTTAAAAATACCTATTTAATGACCACAGTCAGCTATAGAGCATTGGCTAGGTGCTATTTCATAGTATATTAATTCTAATCAGAGTTTTATGCCTAAAATCAGACATGTATTCACAGAAATGTATATAACCACTGAACTTGCTATTGAAAGTAGTTAGATTATTTAAGAAATTTTGTGAATCAATAACATGTGGGGAAAAATGGAAGAGGGTGAGAAATAGGAAGAAAATACACACATATATATGAAACTAGAAATGGAAAATTATCGATAACATGTATGAGGCATCTACTATACAGTATATTCTGGATGGGAAATCACATTTTGTATGCTGTGACAATGCTCAGTGAGTGAATGTAAATTAATTAAAAATAAAAATTTTAAAAATTTTAAAACAAAAAATCACAATATGTTTACAGAATATAACACCATGAAATCCATTAATTGTCCAATTGAATGTTTATGCAAATTTTATACTAAAAAATTATAGGTTACTTTTTATAACTTCACAAGAATTCCTAAGTGTCCATAAATGCTGAGAAGTCACAGCTAATCAAATAAAATGACTTACTCATAAGCCAATAATTTTAGAAGCAAATGTAAAAATGCTTTTAATTATTTCCTCAGCAAAAATCTGTCCAGTGTGGCATGTGGGCCTATTTAATGTTTGATCTGATGAGGAGTAAGGCCTCCAAAATAAGACTGCCCAAGGCTAGGCAGATCTTGAAATGACTTTACCTGCAGTAGCAGAGGCAGCTTCGGGAGAGTTCTGTGGTAACTGAGCACTCAGTCAGTCTCCTAGCACACAGGTCTCCAAGCCAGCTAGAGGCATTTATACATTATTGCTTCATTGTAGCGGAAGCCTGTGGAGTTTAGGGATCTTTCTCTACCTGTTTCAGTTTATCCAAAACCATGTGGCTCCTCTGTTTTTTATTCTTTGACTCATGACTCAGTTTCTGAATGGATGGATATTTTAAATCTCAGTGCAACAGCTGAGATGGCAGAGGTTTGTAATCTGCAGCCATGAATAGCCAAATGACTGGCTTCTGCCATAGAAATGCAGGCATAAGGATCATGGTTTAAAGAAATTTATTTTTTTTCTTCTATAAAAGAGAAAAAGAGACAGAAACAGAGACAGGCACTCCCAGTAAGGTCCTCTTGCCTTGATCCACTGCTAGTATCAGCTGGCCTGGGTCATGGACTTGCATGCACATGTCTGGTCCGCTCAGCAAGATCCCGGGAGACAAACCCAGGACCTTTCCCATGTGGGCCAGTTGTGGCACCACTGTACCACCACCTGGTTCCATATTACTTAAAAAAATTATCAAAGGGCATGTGTGCTCACCAGAGAGAGTCAGAGAGAGAGAGCCAGAGAGAGAGGGAGGGACACAGCACTCTATCCTACCTCTCTGGGGACTGGTCAGGTCACAGTTCCTTCATTTTCCATCCCCTCAGGATTTGGGTCACACATGCACATGTGCCTGGCATGTTTTTAAGGCTACTGGGTCTGGGACTCAAACTGCACAGTTGGCCATGTGGGATTCTGGCTGCCTTAAATGCCAGGCCACAGACCTCCCCATAATCTATGGGTTAGCATGATGACATTTATAGATAAAAGAATACCAGTGCACAGGAAATCCAAGTTACTGCTTCATGGTTTTCCAGTTGCACCTCAGTCTGGAATTTAGGAATTATCTTTAAGTAGCCTTATACCTCCTTCTCATCCCCCATCCTCCCATAAAAAGCTCATCTCCTATCATTTGTTCTTTTGAAAACTACTCTAACCTAATAATCTGTCCAAACACCAAAGCCCAGCTCCAAACAGAGAGAAACGACTTTGTAGATAAACTAGATAACAATAATACTCATGTTTACACACTGAAAACTAAGCAAATCTAAACTGTAGTACAACAACTTCTCTTTAACCTGAAGGGTTGCTGGAGGAGCAGCAAAAATCAACACAAAGATAGAGATGAAAATCCCAGAGAGCCATCAAGGGAATGCATCCAAGCTGGTGGTCTCCAATTATGGCATGCTGAGAATACCCCACAGGATGTCCAAGATCTCACCACCATGGATGGTGAAGTAGGTTCACATGGGGCCAGCCAGGTGACTGTGAGGTATATGATGGCCCTTTTTCATTCTGTGGACTGGTGTGACAGGTTGAAGAGAAGACAGACCAAGGCCAGAACACAGAGAACGATGACATGTGGGGAACTTGGCCTTGTTCATCACCATTTTGCCAAGGGCCTGAATAGTGTTTGTTAAATGACAGTGGCCTCATGACTACATTTGTATCTATGCTTTGTTACTTGCCATACTAGATAATTCTGAAGTGTGATGCTCTTAAAACTTTTATTATTACTTTTTTAAATATTTCAAAGAACACAACAAAATTAGACAAGCAGCCATGATCCAAGTGGAGGCATGATATTAGCTAAAGCAGGAAGCAGGAAAAATAATGATTTTGCTTCTAGTCAATGGAACATGCAGTACAGATAAGGGAAAG
>NW_006159742.1:834265-842133 GCF_000334495.1 Tupaia belangeri chinensis | reverse complement strand
GGATTTAAATAGAGTAGTTTTGAAAACTCTCAACTAGAACTCCACTGGGCAGTATACAAAGAAAATCATTCATGGACCAATTGCCTCTACTGGTTTGATCTATTAGGTTCAAGCCCTAAGAAGGTCTTTCCTTCATGTACCTATTCTCCCAAACAGCTCCTTATAACTCACCAGGAGGTTCAGTGTGCAAGCAATTCTTGTATAAATGCTCACTGTAAATAAATTTGACACACTCAACATAGAATAAGAAATAAAAAACAGTCTCCTGGTGACTTGCTTTCTCATTTTCTCTCTCTCTCTCTCTCTCCCTCTCTCTCTCTCTCCCTCCCTCCCTCCCTCTCTGGTCAAATTAAAAAGAAGGAAGGAAGGAAGGAAGGAAGGAAGGAAGGAATGAGGGAGGGAGGGAGGGAGGGAGGGAGGAAGGAAGGAAGGAAGGGAGGAAGGAAGAAAGAAATAAAGAAAAAGGGAAGGGAAGAAAAGGGAAGGGAAGGGAAGGGAAGGGAAGGGGAGGGAAGGGACAAAAAATAATTCTTTAAAAAAAGTGTCTTACTTCCTGGACAGAAAAATCCTTTTAGGATTAAAAAAGCAAGCACAGGACTAGCCGTTAGCATAATGACTATGTTGCTGGACTCCCATGTAGTCGACCGTGGTTCACGTCCTGGACCTGATGGCTTAAAACTCATGGCGGGAACATGTGCGTGCGTGCCCAAGATGCCGAGAGGAGAATGGAGGAGAAGGGATTGTGGCATGGCCATCCCCCCACCGGGGGTGATTTCTTGCTTTCTGTCTCTCTGTCTCTCTCTGTCTGTCTGGTGAGCACCACACACACACACACACACACACACACACCCACCAACAGAGGCTAAATGAGTTAGCTACTCCATTATTCAACTTTTTCTGGAGCTAATATCACATATTCTGCCTTCCCTCTTATTACTACGAATAAACTGTCAATGTTCCTAGCTAAGGTAAAACTTTCTTAGTGTGCACTAGATCAGTGCTACTCTACATGTGGTAAGCCTCCTTGACTGAGAAAGTTTTTACCACAAAACACAATGTCAGCTAAAATAAGAGGTATGCTTACACAGTTGACTTATTTTCTCTTGCAAGCTTACAATGGACGCGTGACAGTGCTAGAACTGGCACACATAGCAACTGTATTCAATCCCACCCAGGCTCAACTATCCAAGGACATTGCTCCTTCAAGTATCCCTATTTTCTTTAGTACCACCAATATTTATGACTTGACTGGAAATTCCAACTTGGTAAATCAATATGCCTATATAGCCTATATTTTAATAGAACCCTAGTCCTCATGTCTCCTTCCATATAGAGCTCTATTTCTCTGCTTCCTTCTTTAGCAAATCTCTACAAAAGAGTTGCCTTTAACAACTGTTTTCAGTTTCTTAACTGCTATCCACTCTTGAATTCACTCTAATCAAGTTTTTATTTCTACCACTCCACTGAAATAGCACTAGTCAAGGTCATCAATATCTACCACATTGTCAAATCCCAAGGCCAACTGCCAACTGTCAATCCATACCAATGCCAACCTCTAAGCAGCTCTCCATAACCCTTTCTTCTTGAAACTCTTTCTTCACGGGATATTATACTGCAATGGTTCTCATCTTACATCTGGGGCTAATCCTTTTTCAGTCTCTTTGCTGCATGCCTCTCTACTTCCTGACCTATATGAAGTCAAGAATCCTTTTCTCTTTTCAATCTACACTTTCTTCCTGTGTGCTCTCATTCAGTTGCATGGCTTCAAATCTTATGAATAATCTGATGACCCTAAACATACATCTCTAGCCCCAGCCTCTCCCTGAGCTTTATATGAACGTGTCTAGCTTCCTCTTCTGTACTCTACCTGAATATTTAATAATACATTGAGCTTTTGTTCAACATAGAATTCTTTACCTCTCTTACCATCAAAGCTACTCCTATCATAGTATTTTCCACTTAAGTATATGGTACTGCTATTCAGTCTTCTGGATCAGGTCCAAAATTTAAGGGGTCATGGTTTTTTTTTTTCTTTCTTTCTTTCTTTTTTTTTTTTTCTTTCCCACCTGTATCCAGTCATCTGTAGGTCTTGTAAACCTTATTCTCCAAATTGATGTTTTCACTACCAACATTGCTATCCACCTCTCTAAGCCATCATCATCTCCTGCCTGTATTCCTATGGTAAATTTCTAATTATGTTTTCCTGGTTTCTTTTTTTGTCTCTACCCACTGAAGTCTGGGCCCCATCTTCCTCTTCTAAGTCACCTGTCACCTTCCCTGGTTCCTTCTCTCCAACATTCCAGTCGTACTAAGAGCCTTTCAGTGCACCACATTCACTCTGACCACAGGGCCTTTGCATATGCAATTTCTATGAATAAGAGCATTCTTCCTTTGTTGTTTGCTCCCACTTAAGCTTTCAGCTCAAGTTTCATCCCTTCATGAAAGACTCCTCTTTTCCCAGTCCAAAACAAAATTCTTTTTAAACACCATTACATTGCTGTGCTTTTTAAATCTTTATAGTATTTATTTTATTCATTAGGTACTGGGACATACTTTCTTAATAGTTGAGTCAATGAATAAATGGATGAACTTCCTTAAGACTGTCTGATTCAATCAGTCCTTTATTTGCAATATTGCTCTTACTTGAAACCTAAATTAGTGGAAGTATGATATGCTTGAAGCCGATATGCATACAAGACAAACAAAATAAAGACCTGACATTTCAACAGAAGAGCTAGAGTGTTTTTACTTTTCTCAGTAAGCACAAGCCTGTGATAGGATTTATCTCCTTGAAAACATGTATAAAGCTGTGACTTTATTCTTGTACTTTATTTTGCAGTGTGTATGGGAAGGGGGTGGAGAGAAGTTCGCTCAAAGTGTCCTGTATTTTTGGTACCTAATTTTCATATTCCTTATGCTCCTTCTTTCCCAGATCGAGCAGTTGTCCTCATCAGAAACATCTAGCAGGCACTTACAGTGGGCACAAGATAGCTTTGCAGAAAACAAGAAAGAGAAGAAATTTTCTTGACATGGCAGAATTTAGACGAACTTGCTAGGTTACACATGTTGAACATTCAGGTGGAAACAAACAACAACAACAAAATCAACACAAATCACCAGGCGTCCAGTCACAGTTTTTGGCAGGACTTACACAAAACAGAAAGGCTGTGAGATTCAGAGTGACACCGTTTATAGATGAAAGTTAAAGTTGAAAACACAGGAAGAAATGAACAACATATAAAAGAACATTCATTTTGAGGATGAGCTATTCAGTTGAGTTTAAGAGTTGGGCATTGGTGATGCCTCAGCTAGCTAATCTCAATCAACATTTATTAAGCTCTCTTTGAGTGTCCCTGATACGTTTCTCTTAGAAAGTTATTACAGTGGAGGAAAAGATGGTCCACTCCAGAGATATAGCTCTAACTCTGTCAGCTTGCTTTAGACAGTTTAGTGAAGCAGAAACATTTGTTTTTCAGTAGATGTTCTTTATCCTATTTAAAATATTTTCAATATCTTTCAGAAACCAACTTTTCTACCAGTATTACATGAGTTAATGCTTTTCACAAATGAAGCACAGGTAGTTGAGGGCTTATTTGTGAACGATGTTGCATTCACAAAGCAAGACAAATCTCATATGCTTTCAGAATTTGAAAGGGAAGTGGCTAGGGACTGTATTAAATGAGGAGAGGAGAGGAGTGGGAAGGAGAAGAGCATACGGCAAGGAATCGATTCCAGCTTGGCAGGTGTCCTGTGAGACCCTGGAGTTCTGGCCATGAGTTGGGTTGGATTTGCAGCCGCCAGCCATTGCCAGTGAAGAATCAATGCCAGACGTCTCTCGACACTCACTTGGGTGGCAATGGAATGATTATTGCATTTAGCAAAGGCTGGTGGCACTTTTTAGAGGTTTGCTATGGGATAGCCTTCTGTTTGAATGCATTACACTGAGCTCATCTTTAACAAAATCATGTTCCTGTTTAGATAACACAGTAGCTGGAAATTCTGGATTGTATGTATTTACTCAAAGCTGAATCTATACCTTAGCCTGTTGCCCACTCATATGCCCATGAAGTCTTTTTAAAAAATGCTGTAGGAATTTCTAAGGGGAGCAGAGAAAGAGGGAGATGTATTTTCTATAAAAAAGCCACATTGTTGTCATGGTGTTCAGCAAGCTCAAACAGAGACTGTGTACCTAAGAAACAAAATGTCAAATTTAATTTTCAGTTAGAATTTCTGCCATTTAAAATTCCAACTCAAGCCAAAACGTCCCACTGCTCCCAGGGCAGGCAGAACGAGCAAATGCTGGTGTTGTATGATGGCAACGCTAGTAGCAGTGGCTTTGGGACCTTCCTATCTGGCCCCTCATGTCACCTTTTAGGCCCCTCCATGTCCCTAGAATCTTTGCTCTTTGATAATAAAGCTAGATCCATAAGCAAAAGTTCTCATTGAACTCTGTTAGCATCCAGACATCCAGCTGAGTAGATACTTGATTCTATTCACAGATATCAAACTAAATATGCTAAATTCCAAAGAGAGTTATTTCCGCAGTCTCAATTAGTCTTCAAATTTGAAAAGCTGCTTCGGTGCTTATGTAAAATATAATATGCCATGTTATACTATTTGTTACTTCACAAAATGTTTAACACATCATTTTAACACCTCCAAGTCTATAAATGTATACCGCAGGCAGAAACCATATTAAGCATATCTAATCAAGACGGAATCGTACACTCCTGGGGCTCTCGGCACTCTCATACCTGGGCATATGGGGAAGCCATATGGTGACCCATGGATGGATGCCTGCAGAACCTAACCTTCACCCTGAGCATGAGGGTGCTGGCATTTGGAGAAGAGGAAGTAGGAGTAGTCACATGTGGGCTTGGAAGTGAGAATGCTAAGGAAATAGGGCAAAGAACAAATTTGAAAATGAAGAGCAGGTCAGTTTCTTAAAGAATGTTATCTTCATTGTGCGTCCTAAGACAAAGGAGATAGGAACCTAAGAGGGAGGATCAATCCATGACATTGCACTCTCCAGGATCAGTCCTTGCCATTTTAACTGCCCCTAATCTCCTTTCCTGGCTCCTCTTCCTTCAAGTATTGCTCTCAGATCATTTTAGTAATGTTATTTTTATGTTAGCTTGATATGTTTAATATAAACTGATTTATCAACACATCCAGAGATTTAAATAACAGCTATAGGTCAGTAACTTTCAAATGTTTGTGTCTAATTGTAACCTTTCCTTGAACCACTGTTCTCAGTTCTCTACTAGCCATAACTGGGATGAATAAAAAGCTACAATCTTCATATGTCCAACTCAAGGGTCATGTCTTATTCCCATTGCTCCACACATAATAGATACTGAAGGTATCATGTTGACTTAAAAGAATTAAGAAAGATCAGAAATAATACAAATGTCTGGCACTAGGGAATTGATTAAGTAAACTAAGGTACTCCCATTCAATGAAATATTATTCAGCTATGAAAGATAAAAATAAAAACAAAAAGAATTAAAGGTGCTGTATCTGTTGGTATAGAAGAAAGACTTGCAGGAATTTTAAGAGTAAGAGCAATGTGAAGAATGGTGTATATATTATGCTACCTGCTAGACTTTGCAGAAGGAACACTGGATGGAAATGTAAGAAATGAAAGGGGTTACTACAGACTAGGTTAGGGGGTAGATAAGGTAGGTGGGGATAGGACTTCTAATGCATACTCCACTATATTGTTTGATTTTTGAATGATGCTGGTATATTCAGAACAAAAACTATTTTTTTTTTCCTTTTTAGATTTTGCCATATTGCCATAGGGTACATGCACTCACTGGAAAGAGACAGAGAGAGGGAAAGTAAAAAATAACCCCCCGAAGGGAACGGCCATGCAGCAATCCCTTCTCCGTTCTCCTCTCGGGATTTTGGCCACGCATGTACGATGTGCCTGACGTGATTTTCAAGCTGCTAGGCTGGAGCTCAAACCTCAGTCAGCCGAGCCATGTGGGAGTCCAGAACCTTAACCAACATGCCATGCCATCTGTTGGCCCAGTATTTTAAAACAAATATGGTAATTAAAAAAAAAAAAGAAGAAGAAGAAGAAGAAGAAGAACAGAAGTTAATTCAGAGACAAAGAAAAAGGATCCCAGGACTTGAAGGTCTCAAACCTGAGATCAAACTGAAAGGATCATTTTAAGCTCTCCTCATCCCCCACACATTGACTGCAATTATCGCCAACTTAAATGTCTTACTTGTTAGCAACCAAGCGCATAACAGTCCAGTCCTTGGGAAACATCTCTGGGCGTATCAATATTCGGAACACAGTAAATACCTGCAGCAGGAAATCCTTGGATAAAGAAGAAATAGAGCACTTTACTATACCTTATTGTAACTATACACACAAAAACACACACACACAACTTGCTTTATTTCCAAAGCAATGACAGAAGAAGAAACCATACTTTAACAGTTTACCCCAGGAGAATCATCACTCTTCCCAACCCAGGACCCAGACCCACTGGCTTTCTACCATCCCAAATGTTCCCTTTTCCTTTTCTTCTCAGGTAAAGGAAATGACTTTTCATTTCTCTTCACAAGTTATACAAATTTAGGCTCTGGAAATAGAATAGAAAACTTGTGAACACAAGATAGCAAGCAAATCCAAGGAGTTTTCAAAAGATTCATGGAAAATGCATCCTGTGAAAAAAAAAACCTCATGGATATAAAAGCTTACAAACCAGGCCAGCACATGGCATAGTGGTTAAGACACTGGACTCCCAGATGGCCAACTGTGGACTCCCAGATCCAGCAGTCTGAAACTCCTGTTGGGAGTGTATGCATGTATGCCCAAAATCTCAGAAGGAGAAAGAAGTAGAAGGGATTGCGTTGTGGCCACCCCCCTGGGGTGGGAGGATGATTTTTCACTTTCCCTCTTTCTGTCTTTCCAGCAAGCACATGCACCCTATAGAAAAAATATATAAAGAAAAAGTTTTTAAATAAAAATAAATTTGTATTTTAATTCCATACATTTTTTAAAGTACCCCCATATACTTCCTTTCTTCTATTATGGTGTCCTAAATATCAGGAATTTTTAACCAAAGAGAAAAATACATAGTCCTGGTTAAGTTCTGCTTTCCTTTAAGTAGGTATAAATGTTCAGAAAGTTGGGACCGGCTGATGGCGTAATGGTTATGTTGCTGGACTCCAATGTGGTTGACCACGGTTTGAGTCCCAGATCCAATGATTTAAAACTCACACTATGTGTGTGTGTGTGTGTGTGTGTGTGTATGCATGTGTGTCCAAAATCCCAGAAGGAGAATGAAAGAGAAGGGACTGTGGCATGGCTATTCACCCTGGGGGGAGATTTCTAGTTTTCTAGCTGTTTGTTTGTCTGTCTGTCTCTCTCTCTCTCTCTCTCTGTCTCTCCAGTGAGCACATATGCCCTATAGCAAAGATCTCTCAAAAAAAAATTTCAGAATGTTATATTCATTAAAAAGCATCTTATTAAAAAACCTGTTTCTTAAAAAGACGTTCTTAAAATGCAGTTAATTAAGAAGGAGTGAGCAGGTTTAGAGTATCTGAGTCAATTACTCTGAGTGTGCTATGCAGAATTAATTAAAACAAGGATGTGTGCAAAACCGAGCCCAGTGCAGAATCTCATAGTAGCTATGAGAGCCTCACAGAGATGCCATGCCTAAGTGATATTTACTGAAATGTTATATTTAAATGGGTCATGTGGAAATATTCCTACAAGGTGCTATTGTCTGACATGGAAATTTCTCATTTTTAAACATTACAAAAAACGGTTAGCACGTGACAAAATGGATCAAGGAGATTACACACTTCATGCAATGAATAAAATTGAGGTTTACCTACAAGAAAGA
>NW_006159742.1:805276-834234 GCF_000334495.1 Tupaia belangeri chinensis | reverse complement strand
GAGGTTCCATCTGGATTTGATTTCAAGTTATTAACCAGACAACTTAAAAAGATACTTTTGTAAACTTCAGTGATTCTAGGAAAATATATTTCTATAGCAATGTAATTGAAGGCAACAGTATGGTGTTACTTAAGAAAAAAATAAAAATCACCCAAAACACAAGACTTTTATTTATCAAACCTAACAACACATTATGTTAAACATGTAAGCTGCTTGAATATAAGATTATGGTTGTCACTCATATCAACAGAAGATAGACAGAATCTGAAAACTGAGAACCATGTGGTAGCTTTTATTTCTTTGTATATATCTCTACTCTTAACAGCTTTAATCAAGTCCATAAATATTTTGACAAGAACTTATTTTAGCTTCTTTGGCATCAACATGCATACGTTGATATGTAGTATGCGCCATGTGGAAACATGCCCACTAGGTCATCTGCTGTTAACTGGCCAGACAGATTGTGCTCCAGTCTCCAGAATTACAGAAAGCAATAATTTTCCCAAATGTACTCACTGCACGTCAGACATTTTGGGAAACACCTTACATTCTAGCTCTCCTTGAGAGCTGGGATCAGCCCTTTTTAATGCATTTCTGAAACTCATTCTGATGGTTTCTCTGTTGACTGTTTTGGGTTTTTCTGACATGAATACATATAACCCCTGCAAAAAATGATAAATTTGCATTTACCTTTCAAAGAGTTATAACCTACTTCGGCTTCCCATTTATAGCATTTGCTTAGATATTAAAGAAAAATCATGAAAGTGGAGAGTCACTCGTTTTTCATAGTCTACAGTTACTAAAGAATAGTTTATATAGGCTTTATTTTTTCTTTTTAGGTTTCTGCCATAGGGTGAGTGTGCTCACCAGAGAGAGAGAGTAAAAGTGAGAAATCCACCCTTCCCCCCACCCCCCAGAGATGGCCACACTGCAGTCCCTTCTCCTTTACTCTCTTCCTGCGATCGATTTGGGGCATAAACACACATGTACCCGGCATGATTTTAAAGCTACCAGGTCCAGGGCTTGGTCCAGTCATCCATATGGGGGTCCAGCACAATAACCACCATGCCACCTGTTGGCCCCCAAATAGCTTATATAGGCTTTTAAACACTGGAATTTCAATTTTATTGCCTTGAAACTTTTGAATTGGAAATAAGAGGCTGCAAGCATGCTTTATGGTGGTGTGTATGTAAATCTGCATACATGGGGGTGGAAGGATTATGATGTTAGCCGAACCGAGAAAAAACTGGCTGAAAGGACTAGCAATGGTAGGCAAGACATCTATCTTATGGGCTAGCAACTTTATAGTTGTTCTTTTGTAGATAGTAGGAACGTTTTTTGTACTGCTGTTGGGGATGGACACTGTTTCCATGCCTCTCAATGCCCTATTCCCATTCATTTCACACAATAACAGGCTGGGGCAGCCGGAGGCATTTACCAATGCCTACATACTGACATAAATCTGCATTTCCTCCAAGACCACTTTTCAGTATCTCAAGTATCAATTCAAGCTTGTTTTACATATAAGAAACCAAACACATTCACTTCAAGAAACCTTGTAATAAAACGAAAAGAATGCTATACTTAAAATCAGAAAACCATGGGGACCAGCAGTTGGTGTAATGGTTATGTCACTGGACTCCCATGTAGTTGACCACAATTTGAATCCTGGACCCGGTGGCTTAAACTCATACTGGGTGCGTGTGCATGCATGCCCAAGATCCTGAGAGGAGAATGGAGGAGAAGGGATAGTGGCATGGCCATTCCCCCTGGGAAGGGTGATTTCTTGCTTTTTGTCTCTCTGTCCCTCTCTGTCTTTCTGGCGACTGCATGTACCCTATAGCAAAAACCTCTCAAAAAAAAAAAAAAATCAGAAAACCAGGGGGTAGGAAGGAGACACTCAGGGGAAAAAAAAAAAAAAGAACAAAACAAACACAAGCATGGACAAGTTCCTGTGAGAATAATGCATATGGTAATATCTATGACTTGTTTGACATGCAATGCATATATGCTTTGAAACACTGTTTTGTATGCTGCAAAGTTGTATAATGATTAAATGCAAATATAAAAAACAACAATTTATTATGGAATATATAACATATGTAAAATCCATGAGAAACAATATAGAAGCAGGAGGAGGAAAATAAATTTTAAATTTCTTTTTCTTTTTTGGAGAGGTTTTTGCTATAGGGTACATGTGCTCGCCAGAAAGACAGAGAGAGAAAGAAAAACAGAAAGCAAGAAATCACCCCACGTGGGGAATGGCTAGGCCACAATCCCTTCTCCTCATTCTCCTCTCGGGATCTTGGGCACACACGCACACGTGGCTGGCGTGAGTTTAAGCAACCAGGTCCGGGACTCGAAGTGCAGTCATCTACGTGGGAGTTCAGTGACATAGCCATTATGCCAACTTCTGCTCCCATAAATTTATAATTCTGAAAGGACTTCATAAAACACCTAAAATGATATAATATTTAAATTTAGTCAGTGATAGGTTAAAAAAAAAATAAGAATCACAAAACCTAGATTTTAATTCCCGCTCTGCAGTTAACTAGCTCAATTACCTGAACAATTAATTTAATCTCTCTAGAACTGAGCTCTAAGACTTGAAAAATGCAGAGGCTTTGAGGTTTCTTTAGAGAAGATTAAAAAAAAATTAAAATGCTAATTTACTTATTCATATTGTAGCCCCATTTTTTCCCTTATATCTAAACTGTAGGCTAATGTTTTATCAAATGACAAAGCCCATCCATTGTAGTACTTAGATATACACTATATTAGCCCAGCAAGTATTTATTAACTGCCATGTAACAGGCTTCATTTCAAACTGACTTCCAATAGTCTCAAGCACTAGGCCCTGAGTCCTAGATTCTCCCTTATCTCCTTCCCTTCCTGTCCCAACTATTATGACATTTCCTTGTCTGTCCTCTTGAAGGACTTTTCAGCTACAGCCATTTCACTAAATATGTTATTGCAAAGGTAGATACAATTACCTTGCACTTAGAACTAAGTAACAGATTCTTTTCATGATTTCAAAAATAACATTGCCATGCCTATAATATTCCTGTTTAGAAAGCGCACAGAAATGTTTCTTATGCCATCACTGCAAAGTGAACAGCCTAGAAGTAGCTTCTTTTTCTTTTTTACTTCATGTAGCACAATGGGGTAATTTAACTGTATTACTGGTATTCTTCAAATCTGGGTTTGAAATAAGAAAGAACCAGGGGAATCCTGCTACTTTGTGGTACTTTTTTTGCAGCACAAGAGGTTCAAGCAAGAAAGTTCTTGTGGAAATATTCCAAGACAATAAAACGTTCCATATTCAAATAAAAAAAGAAAGAAGGAGCAATTGTTACAATTTCAGCAATTATCACTGACATGTATTGATGTTAAATACTACATTCCAGGTACTGTGTTAAATGCCGTGGAGACTTGGTAAGGTCAGATACGAGGGGACTTCAAAACGTCTATGGAGAATGTGGGAACCAGCAGTTAGCGTAATGGCTATGTCGCTGGACTCCCACGTAGTCGACTGCGGTTTGTGTCCCGGACCTGGTGGCTTAAAACTCATGCCGGGCGCGTGTGCGTGCGTGCCCAAGATCCCGAGAGGAGAATGGAGGAGAAGGGATTGCGGCGTGACCATCCCCCCTGGAGGGTGATTTCTCACTTTCTGTCTCTATGTCTCTCTCTGTCTGTCTGGCGAGCGCACGCGCCCTACAGTGAAAATCTCTCCAAAAATAAATAAATAAATAAATAAATAAATAATAAAAAAAAGTCTATGGAGAATGAAATGAAAATATGAAGTTATTTAGGTGTCCCTCAATTTTGAAATCTGTGTATATTTTTTCATACTACACATTTTTCATGAACTTTTTCAAGACCCCTTTGCATATCCTTTTATTTATTCATGTATTTGTGGAATATCCATGACACACCACACCCTAGGAAGTAAGTTGAATGTGTTCTTTGCTTTCATGAAGCTCACAGTTTGGTGGGTGAGAAGTGTTAATTTAATAGTCACACAGATATATGCATGCTTTACAAACTATGGTTAAGTCCAAGGGCCAGGTCTTCCACCCCTGAAGTCTAAGAGGTGATAGTGACTATAAGAATCAGTGGCAAGAAATGGGACTGAAAGACAAATAGAGGTAAATAAAAGACAAATAAATAAGAATAAAGAAAAGAAATAAATAAAAAGTAAATAAAAGACAAGGCCAGCCAGGTGGCACGGTAAAGGCAATTGGATCCCACATAGCTGACTGCGTGGTTTGAATACTGGAGTCCGCAGCTTGAAATATCATGCCAAGGGCCGGCAGGTGGCGAGGTGGTTAAGGGTAATGGACTCCCACATGGCTGACTGTGGTTCAAGTCCTGGACTTGGCAACTTGCTTTCTCCCCCCCACCCCCTCTCTCTGTCCCTCTCTGGGCAATCAATCAATCAATCAATCAAGTTAAATTTTTTTTTTTTTTTTTTTGTGGAGAGGTTTTGCTATAGGGTGCGTGCTATTGCCAGAAAGACAGAGAAAAACAGAAAGAAAGTGAGAAATCTCCTCCTGGGGGGAGGGCCACGTTGCAATCCCTTCTCCTCCATTCTCCTCTCGGGATTCTGGGCACACACACACAAGCATGAGTTTAAGACACCAGGTCCGGGACTCGAACTGCAGTTGACCATATGGGAGTCTAGCAACATAGCCATTACACCAACTCCTGGCCCAAAAATAAAATAATTCTTTAAAAAAAAACAGAAATATCATGCCAGGTATAAGAGCATGAGTGTCTCAAGCCCTGAAAGGAAAATGGGCGGAAAAGAATAGCTGCCTGGTCATGCCCCTGGGCAGTGATTTTTCACCTTCCCTCCTCTCTCTCTTTTGAGCACCTGTGCCCTATGGCAAACAACAACAACAACAAAATTTAAAAAGTCAACAGGGGCCAACAGATGGTGTGGTGGTTCAGGCACTGGACTCTCACATGGGTGACCACAGTTACAGTCCCGGATCTCAAAACCTGCCTTCTGCACTTTTTTCTCTCATGATCACATATGACTTATGGCAAATTTAAAAAATAAAAATAATAAATTAAATTATATAAATAATTTTTAAAAATAAACAAATCTCATCCTTTTTCTATGTCAAGGAGTTTAGAAATCTATTCCAAAACAGTGTTGAGACACTGAGGGGTTTTCTGCAAAGGTGCCAGGGAATCAAATCTGTGTTTTAGAACAATTTCCTGACTATGTTGCCCAAAAGTTATTTTGTGTTTATATCCTATGATATTAAGAATGACACGAGACAGAAGTTAGGTTTATAAAACAGAATTGGTGGAAACCAGCATTTAACGTAATGGCTATGTTGCTGAATTCCCATGTAGTTGACCGCGGTTCGCGTCCTGGACCCAGTGGCTTAAAACTCACGCCGGGCATGTGTGCATGCATGCCCAAGATCCCGAGAGGAGAATGGAGGAGAAGGGATTGCGGCATGACCATCCCCCCCTGGGGGGTGATTTCTTGCTTTCTGTCTCTATGTCTCTGTCTGTCTCTCTGGTGAGCGCATGCGCCCTGTAGCGAAAACCTCTCAAAAAAAAAAATAAATAAAAACAGAATTGGTGAGATACAGAAAGAAGAATTCTGAGACCATGAAACATAAGTTCAAACATTCAGAGAATAAAGCACCATGAGAGAGGCAGACCAGACCAGGACATTGTCTTCCTACGTCAAAGCCAACACACAGGGCAGAGCCTCTGAGAAGCACATTTCCTTTACTCAGGATTTAGCCTATAGTTGGATGCTATTATAAAATTTTCTCATAAGTTTCAAATGTGTAAAACCCTTGTTAAGGGATTTGAATTCAATGAAAAGGTGTTAATACTACTATCATGTTGAGGCACCAGCAGATGGCATAGAGGTTAGGGCAGCTGGATCCCACATGGCTGACTACATAGTTTGAGTCCCAGCCCAGGCATCTTGAGAAACACGCTGGGTGGGTGTGTGTGCATGCCCAAAACCCTGAGAGAAGAATGGAGGACAAGGGATTGCTGCAACATGGTCATTCCCCCCTGGGGAGGGGGCTGATTTTTCACTGTCTTTCTCTCTGTCTCTATCTCTGTCTGCCTCCAGTGAGTACACATGCCCTATAGTAAAAACAAAAATAAAGACAAAACACATTGCCATTTATATCCTTAAAATGAAATATTTTATTATGCAAAATAACTTCTAAATGACCTTCAATCTTTGAGAGTTAATAGAATTATTTTTTTCTGTAATCAGTTTATTTATTAAAATCAACATGGTAAGTCAAAAAACTGTATGGACAAAGATGGCTTGTAGAAGCAGACAGAATTCATTCAACAAAGATTTAATGTTCTTGGGGACCAGCAGTTAGCATAAAGGCTATGTCGTTGAACTCTCATGTAGTCGACCGTGGTTCGAGTCCCGGACCTGGTGGCTTAAACTCATGCCGGGCACATGTGCGTGCGTGCCCAAGATCCTGAGAGGAGAATGGAGGAGAAAGGATTGCAGCATGGCCATCCCCCCCTGGGGGGTGATTTCTCGCTTTCTGTCTCTCTGTCTCTCTCTGTCTTTCTGGCTAGCACACGCGCCCTATAGCAAAAACCTCTCAAAAAAAAAAAAAAAAAGATTTAATGTTCTTGGTTCTTTGCTTAGGACACAAAGACAGGGTTCCTAGTCTGAAGGAGCCCATGGTTATCAAAACTACAAGGAAACAGCAATTACAGGGCATTGTTGTGTGCTCTCAGAGACAGGGGCCCAAAAAGGGGGGAGTAATGACACCTGTGAAGCTTCATTAACAAATAATACCTAGGCTGGATTTTGTAGCATGAGATGCAATCAGGGAAGAGATCATGAGGATACATATTATGCAATGGAAATGAGGTGGTGGCAGATAAAAAGAAAAAAATGATTCAGAGGACTTAAAACATTTATATATAGTTTGTGAGGGAAACATGAGTACTTTTTAAGGTGTTAAAATGAAAGTATCTGGAAGAGGGTGAAAGATAATTAGGCTGGAATACGGTTTGGGGTTCAGGAAAAAGACTGAACTTTATTGTGTAGGTAATGGGAAGTACTCAGATTTTAAAGTACTGAGGCTTGATCAGCTCTGATTTTTGAAAGCTTGTGGGCTAGTATATGGGAGACAAAGAAAAGTTAAATTAATGCTGTATTTCACTTTCAGACCATGTATAATCTCATGCTTAAAGCAAGATCCCCACAGTTTCACATAAAAGTCATAACCAGCAAAGAGCAGGAGTCTCACTGCTGTATATACATGAAATACCAAAGAAACGGACAAACCTTTTAGCCCCCGGTATAAGGTGGGTGTATAATAAAGCATTACTGACTACAGAAAGAGAAAAAAAAAAAAAAACATAATCATTACCTCGTGTTTAGTTTGGCTCATTTTAAAATAATGTCTTATTCTAGAGAGGAAAAAACTAAAGCAATATAGAGGAGTGCTAGCCCTCAGGTCTTGGCTCCCACACACGTGGGCTCTGACACTGTGACTCATGCCACTCACACACAAGGACCAAGCAAGGGGAGGAAACAGCACACTGTTCCAAACGCCGGAAGCCACTTGGACAGTACCCTAGAGGGACCAGGTTCCCCAGGCACCAGTGGAGTTAAAACATCAACAGGCAGTAGCTACTCGAGAATGACACACTCCCAAAATTCACTTTGAATCAGAGAATCATTCAAAAATGCTACAAAAAAATCTTTCTTTGAACTGAAACAGAAAAGGAAACAAACAAAAAAAAACCAGTAATGCTAGGAAAAAAAAATAATAACAAATATTAATTGGAAAATCTCAATATATTTATGTCAATTAAAATTTAAAACATGTATAGCCTATACCCAAAATGTCTGCTTTCAGAATTTATTCTATACCAGTAAGGCTGCAACTCCCTAGAGACATATGTTCTAGATGTTTACTGCAAGATCTTCTCTAATGGCAAAAATCAGCAATATCTAAATGCCTCTCAGAAGGAGGATGACTAAATTATGTAGTATCTATTAAGATGCAGAAAAATGAGGTACTGGGCTATATAATATCCATGAGATATTATTAAGTGAAAAAAGACCAACATAAATAGTACAATTCCATTTTTAAAAAATGTGTTTATGTATGTATGGCAAAGAAAACAGTCCACAAGTGTATGTACTTCTAGGAAGTAACAGTAACTACCTCAGAGGATTAGGAGACATGGGGGTGGAGGGACATATACTTTGATTTATCACTTTTTAAAATAGTAGAGTTCTGTGGGATTTTTAGCCATAATCCCAGTATCAGTTATGATTTTCCATTACATATCACTATTAAGTTGTACTTTGTCTTACTGATAATTCCTTTATTTAATGTCTAACCAAAATTTACACATAAAACCTCCAAGTAACTCTCCCTTTACTAATTTAGTCTTTGTCAGACATGCCCACTCTATGCTACAATTACATGTGATCATGTTCCTCTCTTCTTAAAACCCTTAAAAGCTTCAAAGTGTTCACAAAATAAAACCCATATTCACTCATAGAGTCTTACCTCTTACAACTCTTCCTCACACTCTTTATTCTAATGAACAATCAACAAAATTTCCTTTTTTAATTCCCAGAGGACATGTGTGCTCACCAGAGACAGAGAGAGAAAAAGCACCCCCAACAGGGCATAGTTATGCCATAACCCCTTCTTTTCCATTTCATCATCCTGTTGGAATTCTGGTCACACACATACATGTGCCCAGTTCAAGCCACCAGGGCTGGGACTTGAACTGTAGTCAGTTATGTGGGATTTGGATCCCTTAACCACGAGCCTACAGCGCTAGCCCAGCAAATATTTCTTGAATGCCTACAATGTACTAGGCAGAGCTTCAGACATCATGAAGCTTATAACCTAAGGGGTGAGGGTGTGGAATACACATGGCCAAAAAAATATTCCAGATTCTAATAAGGCTTACAAAGGCGGGGTAGAGCGTATGCTGTGTCAGTTAAGGCATTCAGGTGACATTTTAGTTGAGAGATCTGCAAGTCCCAGCCATGTCTGGCACGTTATATTACTCTCAGTTCTCAGCTGAGACCTCCCCGGAGAGCATTCCTGTTGGCCGTGAGTCTGGGCTGGCAGGCAATGCCAGATGCCCCACAGTGCCGTGTGCATACCCTGAGCATTTACCACTTGGTGTCAATGCCCACTGCTTGCCTGTTTCCTCCCCTACAGGAACAGGGCATCTTGTGCTTATTCCATTCCCAGGGTCTGGCTCAGGGCTTGCTGTGCTTGAGTTGCTCACTCTGTATTTCCTGAATGGTAGATTAAAGTGACTGATACCATTAAATAAGTCTCTCCTGGTCTGAAGGCCCAGCTAATTTTGAAGAGGGCAATATAATATGTCCTTTGAAAACTGTGTTGGTTGACTCGAATAAAACTCACATAAAACACTTCACTCATTATTTCCATTTGCTTATTACTGCTAACGTTAATATTAAAGCATAAAACTCAATACTTAAATAAATCATGTCTTGCAATTCATGCCTTTCTGCTACTTTTTAATTCCCAGGCTCTATAAAAATATATAGTCTTTTCATATGGGAAATTTTGAAATATGAAGTCACTGACTTTTTTTTTTTTTTTTTTGAGAGTTTTTTACTAAAACCCTTAAAAGCTTCAAAGTGTTCACAAAATAAAACCCATATTCACTCATAGAGTCTTACCTCTTACAACTCTTCCTCACACTCTTTATTCTAATGAACAATCAACAAAATTTCCTTTTTTAATTCCCAGAGGACATGTGTGCTCACCAGAGACAGAGAGAGAAAAAGCACCCCCAACAGGGCATAGTTATGCCATAACCCCTTCTTTTCCATTTCATCATCCTGTTGGAATTCTGGTCACACACATACATGTGCCCAGTTCAAGCCACCAGGGCTGGGACTTGAACTGTAGTCAGTTATGTGGGATTTGGATCCCTTAACCACGAGCCTACAGCGCTAGCCCAGCAAATATTTCTTGAATGCCTACAATGTACTAGGCAGAGCTTCAGACATCATGAAGCTTATAACCTAAGGGGTGAGGGTGTGGAATACACATGGCCAAAAAAATATTCCAGATTCTAATAAGGCTTACAAAGGCGGGGTAGAGCGTATGCTGTGTCAGTTAAGGCATTCAGGTGACATTTTAGTTGAGAGATCTGCAAGTCCCAGCCATGTCTGGCACGTTATATTACTCTCAGTTCTCAGCTGAGACCTCCCCGGAGAGCATTCCTGTTGGCCGTGAGTCTGGGCTGGCAGGCAATGCCAGATGCCCCACAGTGCCGTGTGCATACCCTGAGCATTTACCACTTGGTGTCAATGCCCACTGCTTGCCTGTTTCCTCCCCTACAGGAACAGGGCATCTTGTGCTTATTCCATTCCCAGGGTCTGGCTCAGGGCTTGCTGTGCTTGAGTTGCTCACTCTGTATTTCCTGAATGGTAGATTAAAGTGACTGATACCATTAAATAAGTCTCTCCTGGTCTGAAGGCCCAGCTAATTTTGAAGAGGGCAATATAATATGTCCTTTGAAAACTGTGTTGGTTGACTCGAATAAAACTCACATAAAACACTTCACTCATTATTTCCATTTGCTTATTACTGCTAACGTTAATATTAAAGCATAAAACTCAATACTTAAATAAATCATGTCTTGCAATTCATGCCTTTCTGCTACTTTTTAATTCCCAGGCTCTATAAAAATATATAGTCTTTTCATATGGGAAATTTTGAAATATGAAGTCACTGACTTTTTTTTTTTTTTTGAGAGATTTTCACTGTAGGGCGCGTGCGCTCGCCAGACAGACAGAGAGAGACATAGAGACAGAAAGCGAGAAATCACCCCCCAAGGGGGATGGTCACGCCACAATCCCTTCTCCTCCATTCTCCTCTCGGGATCTTGGGCACGCACGCACACGCGCCCGGCGTGAGTTTTGAGCCACCGGGTCCAGGACACGAACTGCGGTCAACTACGTGGGAGTCCAGCGACATAGCCATTACGCTAACTGCTGGTTCCCAAGTCACTGACTTTTCAAGTAAAAACCTAATGATTCTTCCACTGTGGTAAACATTCTACATCCTCTGATAGAAGTTCACATTGCAGCATAAGTGTACTTCACCACCTCGCATTTAAGCGACCCTCCCAATACGATGATTTACATATGAAAGTTGTCTAGAAAACCAAAGTGAAGGAGGATAAATAAATTTAAATAAAAACAGATGACAGATGGGGGCCTGCAGGTGGTGTGGTAGTTAAGGTGCTGGACTCCTACATGGCCTATCACAGTTAGAACCTGGAATTGGTGGGTTTTTTTTCTCACTTTCCCCCTCTCCCTCTGGTGAGCACATGTGCTTTATAGCAAATTAAAAATATTAATCATCATAAATTAAACAAATAAACAAACAAAAAAACAGATGACAGACCATTCCTCCAACAGTAGGAACTGAGGACACTCTAATTTTAAGTTTTTAGTGACACCATGAAGGAAACATTACGGAATAATAAATAAATCTCAGAATCATTTCATTTTTACAGACCTACATCCCTATTTTCTGTTTAATGCTAGCTTGTTAGAGTAGCAGATAGCATATTGATTAGACTATAGCTGATAAAGAATATCACATATAACTCTACTCAGAGCCGTTGCCTAAATTCCACTATGCTTTTAGAGGGATGCAACAAGCTAATACACATATTCTCCTGTATCTTGTACTAAGGCAATATTTCTAAGTCCAGTTAACTAGAGTTAGTCCATTTGTGTTTTATCTCTTTAGTTCTGTCATTCTGTTTCTAGTTTATGGAACTTGGGTGACAGATATTCTAAATCCTAAGTCCTTCTCCAAAATAAGATTGCTTGAGTAACAGAAATCTTACAAAATACAGATGAGAGATCTGTGGATGAAGTGGAGAAAAAGCAGTTTAGAATTTAATGGAACTGGATAAGGCAATTGTCTTAAGAGTATCTGAGCAGTGATGAAAAAGAACAAGAAAACCATTGTAAAAAGATATATTAAAGAAATTTTAAAAAGTCACTTACCCTTAATTCTTCCTTTGTATTGAAACTATCAAGAAGCTGTTGATAATGTCTATCGGTCATTTGTCGTAGAAGGGACAGCAGACAAGCAACAAATTCGCCCTAATTAAAAAACAAAGCATAATTTTTAGGAAGGAAATGAAAGAGGATCAGTAACTTACTTTGAACTTGCTTTGAAAAAAGCAAAAAGACTTAAAAAGGGAATTTTAATGTCTCTGAATTGACTGATATGCATGCTATTCCTTCTAGAAAAGAAATGTACTACACTATAAAGTTCTATGTGATTCAATGTAATATAAACAAGATTATGACGATAATAAATAAATTTTAAAAAAAAAGAAGAAAAATTCCAATCCAAATTCACACTGTAAAGTTTTTCTTTTTTTAAAAAGGTTTTTGCCATAAGGCATGTATACTTATTAGAGAGAGAGAGAAAGAAAAATCAAGAAACCACCCCCTCTCAGAGGGATGGCATTGTCACAATCCCTTTTCCTCCATTCTCTTCTTGGGATATTGGGCATGCGCAAACACACCACGCACACCTGGCGTGATTTTCAAGCTGCTGGGTCTGGGCTTTGAACTGTGGTAGACCAGTGCCTTAACCATCACACCACCTGCTGGCTTCAACCTGTGAAGTCTTCTTAATCTAAATTACCTATAATATCACAGCCAAAATTTACCCTTGGGATGATTACCATTTACTTACTATATGTATACCTTTTTCATTTTTTAAAGGTTTTTGCCATAGGGCATGTGCGCTCTCCGGAAAAGAGAGAGATAAAAAGACTGTGATATATGTGCACTTTTAAATTTAGAGTGCATTTAACAGGGTGAAAGCTTTTCACTTGAGAATTAACTCCAAACAATTAAAGAAGGAAAGGTCATAAGGCCCCTGACACTTACTGGTAATTTAAAATACATTTATTCATAATATGAGGAAGTCTTTAAAAAGTCCATGAAAATTGAATATTGTGAAAAAAACTATGCATGGATTTCAGAAGTATTTTTGCATAAGAATAAACTCATACTTTAATTCCAGCTTTCTAGGAACTGTTTTTATTTATTTATTTATTTATTTTTTTGAGAGAGAGATTTTTGCAATAGGGTGTGTATGCGTGCCAGAGAGAGATAGAAAGCAAGAAATTATTCCCCAGGGAGGATGGCCGTACCACAGTCCCTTATTTTCCATTCCCCTCTTGGGATTTTGGGCACTTAGGTACACACGCCTGGTGGGAATTTTAAGCCTCTGGGTCTGGGACTTGAACTATGGTTAACGATGTGGGAGTCCAGCAATGTAACCATTACAACATGTGCTAGTCCCTCTCTGAACTTTTTGAAGTTCCTTTTTATCATTTACACCTCATATTAACACTATGAGGTGGGGGTTTAATATCTATTTAAAGAAGGTAAAATGCCCAGGTTCTGATGGGCTAAAAGACTTGTAAAACCCCGGTCATATACCCAGGACTTTTTTTTTTTTTTTTAGGGGGGGGGGGGAGATTTTGCCCCAGGTCTTCTTGACTTTATGTAACTTCATGCTCCTTTTTTTTCTTTGAGAAGTTTTTGCTGTAGGATGCATACATTCGCCAGAAAGAGAAAGTGAGAAATCACCTCCCAGGGAGGATGGCCTGGCCGCAATCCCTTCTCCTCCATTCTCTTCTTGGGATCTTGGGCACGCATGCACACGCGCCCGGCATGAGTTCAAGCCACCAGGTCTGGGACTCGAACCACTATCGACTACATGGAAGTCCAGTGACATAGCCATTACGTTAACTGCTGGTCCCCCTTTATTTTTTTTTAAGAGGTTTTTGCTATAGGGTGCAATGTGCTTGCCAGAAAGACAGAGAGAGAGAGACAGAGAGACAGAAAGTGAGAAATCACCTCCCTGGGGGCATGGCCATGCCACAATCCCTTCTCCTCTATTCTCCTCTGGGGATCTTGGGCACGCATGCACGCATGCACACATGCCCGACATGAGTTTAAGCCACCAGGTCCGAGACTTGAACTGTGGTCAAATATATGGAAGTCTAGGGACATAGCCATTATGCCGTCTGCTGGTCCCAATGCTCCATTTTTGAATTCATATGACCGTCTCTAATTCTTCACAGTACTGGTCTGCTAACTAACAGCATATGGAAAAAGCCATACTTTGTATAATATTGATTTCCATCTCCTTTTGAAAAATAACTTTAATAGTCATCTTTTGTGCTTGGAATCGCTACAACTTACTCTAATTCTTAATCATTGGACAATGAAAAAACAGTATCCTTAGATTTGAAGACAAATATAACATCGTTATCATTTAAATTGCTAACTCACTTCTCAATTAAAATACTTGTGTTTTCAATGTAACCATTTTTGTTCAGCAAAGAATAGATCCACTTTTAAATAGAGTTATAACATTTAAAACAATGCCAACACAACAGGAGACGCAATCAGCAGTAAATGTACATGTACAGAAGTGCAGTTTAACTGAGAATTGGTTTCTTTGAGCTAACATGGAAAGAGACTATAGCCCGTATGGAAATTTAGACACAAAATGCCCTGAGAAGTGGGATGTTCGAGCAGAGGCATTTGGGTCAGCACAGTCAAACGCATCTCCTCCATGAACTGCCACGGGAGGCCTGAGCACATGACTTAATGGCCATGTTATTATGGAATAAGCACAGATTCAGGCTGGCTCTTTTTATGTATATGGCCAATCATTTGCAGTCCACGGGTATGACAAATGGTTGTCCCTATACATTTACTGAAAAACTAATATACTGAAGAAATACTGAAGAAACTAACCAAGATGAGTTAGTAGAAATATCCTCTATGTTCAATATATTACTTGGATAATGAACAAAGAAGCCCTTAAAATTTAACTCAAGAAATGGAAAATTGGAAGGCAAAATTACTGATATTTTAGTGCACGTGTATGGGAAGACACTCAGTTAGGGAAATAACTATATACAAGGATTGAGAGAATAGTACCTAGTGCTCACACAGGACTAGGAATAGTACTTTAATTTTTTATTTATTTATTTACTATATGTATACCTTTTTCATTTTTTAAAGGTTTTTGCCATAGGGCATGTGCGCTCTCCGGAAAAGAGAGAGATAAAAAGACTGTGATATATGTGCACTTTTAAATTTAGAGTGCATTTAACAGGGTGAAAGCTTTTCACTTGAGAATTAACTCCAAACAATTAAAGAAGGAAAGGTCATAAGGCCCCTGACACTTACTGGTAATTTAAAATACATTTATTCATAATATGAGGAAGTCTTTAAAAAGTCCATGAAAATTGAATATTGTGAAAAAAACTATGCATGGATTTCAGAAGTATTTTTGCATAAGAATAAACTCATACTTTAATTCCAGCTTTCTAGGAACTGTTTTTATTTATTTATTTATTTATTTTTTTGAGAGAGAGATTTTTGCAATAGGGTGTGTATGCGTGCCAGAGAGAGATAGAAAGCAAGAAATTATTCCCCAGGGAGGATGGCCGTACCACAGTCCCTTATTTTCCATTCCCCTCTTGGGATTTTGGGCACTTAGGTACACACGCCTGGTGGGAATTTTAAGCCTCTGGGTCTGGGACTTGAACTATGGTTAACGATGTGGGAGTCCAGCAATGTAACCATTACAACATGTGCTAGTCCCTCTCTGAACTTTTTGAAGTTCCTTTTTATCATTTACACCTCATATTAACACTATGAGGTGGGGGTTTAATATCTATTTAAAGAAGGTAAAATGCCCAGGTTCTGATGGGCTAAAAGACTTGTAAAAGTCACATAGCTAGAAAGTGGCAGAACTGGAGTTAGCCCCAGGTCTTATCCCCAGGTCTTCTTCTTTTTTTTTTTGGGGGGGGGGGGAGATTTTGCCCCAGGTCTTCTTGACTTTATGTAACTTCATGCTCCTTTTTTTTTTTTTCTTTGAGAAGTTTTTGCTGTAGGATGCATACACTCGCCAGAAAGAGAAAGGGAGAAATCACCTCCCAGGGAGGATGGCCACGCCGCAATCCCTTCTCCTCCATTCTCTTCTTGGGATCTTGGGCACGCATGCACACGCGCCCGGCATGAGTTCAAGCCACCGGGTCTGGGACTCGAACCACTATCGACTACATGGAAGTCCAGTGACATAGCCATTACGTTAACTGCTGGTCCCCCTTTATTTTTTTTTAAGAGGTTTTTGCTATAGGGTGCAATGTGCTTGCCAGAAAGACAGAGAGAGAGAGACAGAGAGACAGAAAGTGAGAAATCACCTCCCTGGGGGCATGGCCATGCCACAATCCCTTCTCCTCTATTCTCCTCTGGGGATCTTGGGCACGCATGCACGCATGCACACATGCCCGACATGAGTTTAAGCCACCAGGTCCGAGACTTGAACTGTGGTCAAATATATGGAAGTCTAGGGACATAGCCATTATGCCGTCTGCTGGTCCCAATGCTCCATTTTTGAATTCATATGACCGTCTCTAATTCTTCACAGTACTGGTCTGCTAACTAACAGCATATGGAAAAAGCCATACTTTGTATAATATTGATTTCCATCTCCTTTTGAAAAATAACTTTAATAGTCATCTTTTGTGCTTGGAATCGCTACAACTTACTCTAATTCTTAATCATTGGACAATGAAAAAACAGTATCCTTAGATTTGAAGACAAATATAACATCGTTATCATTTAAATTGCTAACTCACTTCTCAATTAAAATACTTGTGTTTTCAATGTAACCATTTTTGTTCAGCAAAGAATAGATCCACTTTTAAATAGAGTTATAACATTTAAAACAATGCCAACACAACAGGAGACGCAATCAGCAGTAAATGTACATGTACAGAAGTGCAGTTTAACTGAGAATTGGTTTCTTTGAGCTAACATGGAAAGAGACTATAGCCCGTATGGAAATTTAGACACAAAATGCCCTGAGAAGTGGGATGTTCGAGCAGAGGCATTTGGGTCAGCACAGTCAAACGCATCTCCTCCATGAACTGCCACGGGAGGCCTGAGCACATGACTTAATGGCCATGTTATTATGGAATAAGCACAGATTCAGGCTGGCTCTTTTTATGTATATGGCCAATCATTTGCAGTCCACGGGTATGACAAATGGTTGTCCCTATACATTTACTGAAAAACTAATATACTGAAGAAATACTGAAGAAACTAACCAAGATGAGTTAGTAGAAATATCCTCTATGTTCAATATATTACTTGGATAATGAACAAAGAAGCCCTTAAAATTTAACTCAAGAAATGGAAAATTGGAAGGCAAAATTACTGATATTTTAGTGCACGTGTATGGGAAGACACTCAGTTAGGGAAATAACTATATACAAGGATTGAGAGAATAGTACCTAGTGCTCACACAGGACTAGGAATAGTACTTTAATTTTTTATTTATTTATTTATTTAGTTAGTTAGTTTACTAGTCAGATGGGAAAATCCTCCCAGTTAATAGAGCATCCATTAGATTACTAACAGGTTCCTTCAGTAGTAGGGAAAAATTACTTCTAGCCCAAATGCTGCTCTTCTACCTCACAAAGCTCAAACACAAGACCTTAAATGATTAATTTCCAGAAAATTAAACCTTTTCCAGGGGGAAGGTCAAAGATATTCTGAAGAATTAAAATAAATCCAGCTCCCAATGACAGGAAATTCACAATGTCTAATATTCAATAAAAAATTATAAGCATATAAAGTAAGAAAAAAACGATACAAATGAGGATAAAACAATAACCCATCAATAAAACAGATTCAGAAATGACCCAGATATTAAAATTAACAAATAAGATAAAAAAGTTATTCTTTTTTTTTTTTTTTAATTGCAAAAGGCATGTACATTCATGAGAGAGAAAGAGAGCTAGCAAGGAGAAAACACCCCCAACGCAGCATGGTCATGCTGTAATCCTTCTCCTCCATTTCTCCATCCTGCCCGAATTTTGGGCATACACATGTACTCCATATGGTTTTCAGGCTGCCAGCCTGAACTGCAGTCAGCCATTTGTATCTGGTTCCTTTAACCTCTAGGCTGTGAGACTACCCCTATTACTGTTTCCCATTTATCCAGAAAGCTGAACATGTCAATTACAGACATGGGAGACACAAAAAGGACCCTAACTGAATTTCTAGAGATAAGATTACAAGATGTGAGATGAAAATCCCCTGAATGGGGCTAATGGCAAATAAGACACTGCAGAAAAACAGATTACTGAACCTGAAGATAGGGTAATAGAAACTTTCCAAAATAAGTCATAGGGAGAAAAGACTAGGGGTTAAAAAAAAAAAAAAAAAGGAAAAAGGATTAGTGAATTGTAGGACAACTTCAAGTACCAAAAAATCAGGGGTAAAAAAAAAAAAAAAAAGGAAAAAGGATTAGTGAATTGTAGGACAACTTCAAGTACCACAGCATATATATAGTTGGAAGTCCCTAAGAGGAGTAGGGTCAGAAAAGTCACTGAAGCCCATTATCTTAATTACTGTGATGGATTCATAGGTACACACACATGTCAATACTGCTCAAATAATATACTTTAGACATGTTCAGCTTATTGTATGCCAACTATACTTTAATAAAACTTAAAAAATATTATGACAACACTATGACTTTTGGAATGGTACTATGTGTAAATTACTATACTTTGCTTACAGTATGAAGTTCACCTCTTATTAGAGTTTAGTTGAATGAACACTATCAACTTTATTTTAAAGACAGTTATCTGTTAAAATTTAGAAATTTACTCCAGGTTCCACAGCTAGCTAATGGTGTATATGAGATGTAAACTCAGTATCTCTAGCTCTACAAGTCTACGCTCCATGGCTCTCCTTACTTACTGTTCAGACTTGGTTTTACAGAGGAAATATATCTGAGTTTTGGGATTATAATTCACATATAAATTAGCATGTAAGAATCTGTCAGTTAAGGTTTCAGCAGTTGGTGTAATGGCTATGTTGCTGGACACCCATGTAGTCGACCATGGTTCGAGTCCCGGACCCGGTGGCTTCAACTCATGCCGGGTGAGAGTGCGTGTGTGCCCAAGATTCCAAGAGGAGAATGGAGGAGAAGGGATTGCAGCATGGCCATCTTCACTGGGGGGTGATTTTTCACTTTCTGTCTCTCTGTCTCTCTCTGTCTTTCTGACAAGTGCACATGCCCTAAAAAAAAAAAAAAAACCTCAAAAAAAAGAATTTGTCAGTTGATAATCAATGCCCATATTTTCAACCTATTATTATATTTAAATCTAAAAATGTAAATATAGCTGGTAGAATATTTGTGTATAAAAACCCTAGACTCACAATTTATTTTTTAAAATAAATAAGAAAAAAATCACTGGCCAAAAGTTTTAGTGTGAGAATTTCTCATAGACAAATTGCCTCTGCAGTTTTCAGCAGCTTACATCTATTTTATGTATAGATTGAGTACAACAGTCACGTCTAACAACTCTAAGAATATTAGATGATCATAAAAGTCTTCAATAAACATTCCATTGAATACGTGTGTTTTTTCCCCAGATAGTTCTTACAGAATTCTCCTGCACCCTTTTTCATCCCCCCACCACAAGCCAACTGTGCAAGAATGGATAACTGCACCATAGTATCTGCTGTTGATGAGACCTACGCTGAGCTCAGTTACCTGCACATAAGTGTGCTTAACAGAAGTGTGTGCAAAGAAGCATTCATAAATTTTCAGGAACTCTGGAGTCCAATTAGTTGAGGGTGTAAGGCCAATGACCATTTTTCCTGTTTTATCAAATCTGCTTTCATGAACAATTTGAATTTTGAAAAGAATCAATTATAATGGCATATCTTTTTTGCCAACTAGAGTGAACACTCTTAAGTTTAAAGAACAAGTTAGTAGAAGAATAAAAAGTACAATCCTATTAAATTACAAAAACAAGGCTACTGTTATCTGGAATTCTGATGGTATTACAGAGCCCTGGGAAGACTGATCAGGACATGCTTACGTGAACTGCTTCTACACAGACTGTGCCCACCTTATCATTGCCACCTGATGCATACGTGTATCAAGGAACATATATGTGTCTGCAAAGACAGAAAAGGTGCTTGATGGGGAACAGTCATGGAAAGGCTCCATATTCAAAAAGCTGCTCTGATGATGAAGAGGGCCAGCCAGTGGCAACGGTCCAGGAGCCTGAATTCTACATGGCTGACTGGCTGGTTTGAGTCTCAGACTCAGTGGCTTAAGAAACATGCCAGGTGTGTGCATGTATCCGAGAGGAGAATGGAGAAAAAGGGATTGTGGCAATGCCATCTCCTCTGGGGCTATTACTTCTCTCGCCCTTTTGTTTTCCTTCTCTCTTTCCTTGGTGAGCTAACATGCTCTATAGCAAATTTAAAAAAAAGAAAAGATGAAGAAATTAGATTTTCAGTGCTTAGAAAGAATTGACTTTTTAAATGATCAAAGCATCTTTCTTTCTTTCTTTTTTTCTTTCTTTTAAATACATTTGTACTTTATTTATTTACCTTTAAGTTTTTGCCATAGGGCACATGTGCTCTAGAAAGAGAGAGGAAAAGAGACAGTAAGAGGTGAAAGTGAGAAATCACCCTTCAAGGGAGGCTGACACGCCATACTCCTTCTCCTTCTGGGACTTTGGACATATATGTACATTTGTCTGGTGTGAATTTCAAGCCACCAGGTCCAGGGTTTGAACTGCGGTCAGCCACATTAGCACCCCAACTACTATACCACCTCTGGCCCCCAGAGAGAGAGAGTGTGTGTATGTGTGTATGTATATATATATATATATACATACACACATACATCTATTTTTTTAACCATAGAATTAGTTATAACGACACACTTTTGCTACAGGAATGATATTACTGTGACTCCTGCTGCTACCATACTTACTAACAGCTAAAATTTATTGAGTATTATACCAGATATTGCTTAAATACTTTTCCAGAACTGATGAAGTCATCACAGAAAACTGTGCTGAGTAAAAATAAGATGAATCATAAGAAGTCACATACCATACAAACTCATTTATATAACATTCTCGAAATTACAAAATTCTAGAAATGGAGAACAGAGCTATGGTTGCCAGTTTAACGAGGATGTGGAGGTGAAGGGAAGTGGGTTTGTATATTAAAGGGTAACACGGGGATCCTTGAGGTGATAGAAACATCCTGCATCTGATTGTACTAATGTCAATATCCTGGTTGTGATATTGCACCCAAGTTGTGCATGGCCCTGCGTAACTGGGAAAAAGGGACATGAAATATCTCTATATTATTTCTGACAACTTTAACTGCTTGCTCTACACTTATCACCAAATAAAATTTAATGAAAAAAATTTAAAACAAAAACTCTCAAACCTTCAAACCCACAGTGAACTCCAAGGGCATTAAGCAATAATGATAATGTGTTTATTATGAGCCAAGTAGTGTGCTAAGTTTATGAAACAAATCCTAAAAAGTAGGTGCCATTTTACAAGTGAAATTCTATCAGACCAACCACTGTGACATTAATTGTTTACTCTTCTTTAAATGAGTTAGTTCTGCTATGATTGGGTTGTCGGGAAACTCATGATGCATTTTTTGCATAGAAAAATACAGCATGACTTTCCCGATGACTTAATACATACACTACAAAGGTTTTTCATACTGTTTTTAACCTCAGTTTGTTATAAGAGTTTAACTTTACTTCCCAAACATAGAACTCAGTTCCCTTGGGTAAATCACAGCTCTGAAAGAAAAAAAAAAAATCAAAACAAGATGGTTATATTGAAAAAGTCAATCTTGGCAGGAAAACCAGTGTGAACTGCTAATGACTTCTAATATTTTTAAGTAAAAATAAACTTTATTTTTTTCAGGGGTTAGGCAAGCATTATTACGACAGCTGTTCCATAATTCACTACTAGTAAAAATGATGGTGAAGGTAGATATTTTGGAGCATAATCTACAATATATGGGAAAATTATAGTATCTATTGCTATTTCTAGAAATGATAATCATATGCTTAAAAGAATATTATTAGTAAGACTTAAAAAACATTTTTGGGGGACCAGCAGATGGCATAATAGTTACGTTGTTGGACTTGCACATGGCTGACCACAGTTCAAGTCCTGGACCCTGAGGCTTGAAACTCACACAGTGTGTGTGTGTGTGTGCACGCCCAAAATCCCAAGAAGAGACTGGAGAAGAGGTCATCCCTCTGGGAGGTTATTTCTCACTTTCTGTCTCTCTGGCAAGTACACATGCCCTATAGCAAAAACCTCACTTAGAAAAATAAAAAGTGTGTGTGTGTGTGTGTGTGTGTATGTATTTTGGCCAGGCAGTGATGTAAGCATAATACAATGCCCTGCAATGATGGACCCACATGAGGGGCAGGCACAAGGCCTCCTTGTGCCCGTGGTCCAGCTGGCAGGGGCTGAGGGCAGATTGTGTTGCAGGACCTTGTTGAAGGTTTCTGTCTCTCTGTCTCTTTCATGAAGATAAATCAATAAACTCTTAGAAAAATTCTCTTTGGTCAAATGAATTTGAGTTTTAAACAGAAATGTGTTTGTGAATGTGAGTGTGTCAGTGAATATTAACAAATATATGTATATTAGGGTTCTTCAGAAAGTTCATGGAAAATGTACATTATTAAGAAAAGTATGTATGGATTTCAAATTTTGTAAACCAAAATTTAATTTTGGTTTAATTTGGTTTAATTTCCTTTTTCCATAAACTTTTAAAGTTTCTTCCTAAATACAAAATCCCAGAGGAACCAGCAGTTGGCATAATGGCTATGTCGCTAGACTCCCATGTAGCCAACTCCGGTTCGAGTCCCAGACCTGGTGGCTTAAACACATGTTGGGCGCATGTGTGTGCATCCCCAAGATCTCAAGAGAAGAATGGAGGAAAAGAGATTGTGGTATGGCCATCCCTCCTGGGGGGTGATTTCTCACATTCTGTCTCTGTTCTTCTGGTGAGCACACACACCCTATCCAAAAACCTCTCCAAAAAAAAAATAAATAAATAAAATCCAGATACATCATTTTTTCATATTTTATATGAATCATGTTATAGAAGACTCAGAAGAGTGGCACTTAAAGGCACCTTAGAATTTACCAGGTCAAACCTTCTTATTTAATAGTTGGAAAGTGAGGCCTAATAAGTTAAGAGCCTTATCAGTCATGCTGAAAAATCCAGAAATAGAACTCAGGGCACCTGAGTCTCACTGCTCTATTTCATTATTCTCACTTCTTCAAGTAATCTAATGGATAAACAAAGAATAAAAAGTTACCAAGTTGAATAACAATATAAAATAATGGATTCATTTCACTTGGGCTAAGTGAGAGTGGCCATCGAAAGTGGCTTTTCGAAATTTACAATTGCTTATTCCAATATCTTTTAACAAACATGGTTTATATCCTAGTTTCCTAGCAAAATGAAGGTGACCTAGGAGTCAGCTGGTGGGTGGTGTTTAAGGTGGCTGGATCCCACATGGCCGACTGCATGCTTCCAGTCCCAGATGAGATGGCTGAAAAACATGCTGAGAGAGTGTGCATGTGTGTCCAAAATCTCAGGAGGAGAACAGGGGACTACGGCATGGCCATTCCTCTTATGGGTGAGGGCTTCCTCACTTTCCCTCTCTCTGTCTCTCTCTGGTGAATACATATACCCTATGGCAAATTAAAAAACAAAAAAGAAAAAAGAAGAAGAAGAAAAGAAAGTAACTAGACCTCTTTGAAATCCTCACAAGTTACTCTCCCAAGGCCAGATTCCCCAGGTTCCTACAACCCACCCTCTCAAAGTGACTGAGGCTTTGACAAGTATGGCAAGGCCCTGCTCCCTGTGCCATTTGCTTTACGATCTTACAGTGACATCCTGGAATTGGAGCCGCATTGCTGAGCTGGATGGCTGGGGTCGGCTGGTGATCTCCAATATGGTTCTCAGCAGGATGTCCAGAAGGCTGGCCACTATCACGTCTATTTCCTCCAACACAGATTTTTCCTTCAGAGAAAAAAATAATGTGTTCTGGAAATTGTGACTTAATATGTGTATTAGTCTTTCTTTAATGGAAAAGGTGAAAAGTCCATTTCCAAATATTTTATGGAATCAAAAAGTCAGAGAATTCAAGAACTTGAGACACCTAAACCTCACTTAAGTCAATGACCATCTTTAAAAACAAAAACAACAAAGACATAGAGAAGTTAAGGGTTTACTCAGGAGTACACAACTTGGCTGTATAATAGACACTTCAGGTACAAATAAAAAGCCAGGAATACCAGATGAATTCAGGACACCAGCTCTGCCTCTAGCAGGACATGGGACCTGGGGCAAATAAGTTTGCTCTCTTGGGCTTATTCTGCACCAAAAGTACATCTTAGTTTTTAAAAACTATACTTTATTGGTTCCAGGTTGTATTTACAATTACTCTTCCCACCACTGAAGTTACATAGGTCACTTTCCAAAACCCTATTTTAAGTGCAAACAACTATTCCTGAGGCCAGAAGGTGGCACAGTGGTAAAATACACTGCTTTGTGAGGCGGACCCACAGAGGAAGGTTGCTGATTAATGTCCAGAGACTTCCCTGGGTGAGCTGGGTTCCGGGGTGCTCATGAGTCAAACTGATTGAGGCTGCCGAGGTGCTGTCTCTTTGTCTTTTTATCCATGGAATAAATGAAACTTGAAAGAAAGTGATTATTCCTATAACAATGATTTTTAAAAATCTCTACATGCAAATATTTAAAAATGACATTCAATCTAGGTGAATACTCTTAGTTACAGAGTAGAACTAAAGTCAGTGGCCTTATGGTAAAGAATCCTTTCCTAAAACAAAGTTAATACTATCCAAGCTCCTAGGATTCAAGAGGGAAACCCACATTGCTTTGCACTGACTATAGTAGTGGATCTGGGTTGTTCTTATACCAATGAAGAAAAGCTCTATATACAAATGTTCCCTATCAAGAAGATCACTCTTTGCAAAGAATACTGTTAGGAAGTGAGATGAAAGAGCCTTTGGGCTAGGATTTTATAATGAGCTATCTCATGCTTGGGGGGGGGTAATTCCAACAAGATTTATACCCCAGTGAATTGGTTTCTGCTCTAAATTCCCTACTAGCTTAGTCCAAAACTGACTACAACCTCCAAACTGAGAGATCCAGAGAAATCATCTCCACTTTGGCTGATACTGGTTTTGATTTTCTACAGTGAGTGAAATGGCTTACCTTTTATTCTCCAGTATAATTTGGAAGAACCTTTTAATTAGGAAAGGCATGACTTTTTTTTTTTTTAATTGTATAGAGGAAGTTTTAAAGAAGAATTAATGCCTCTCTCTGTCACCACTGTTCTATAAAACACAGATCACATTTGGGGCCTGGATCATGGGCATGGGTAAAAGTGAATTGCCCCTTTCTGTGTAGGTCCTTCTTTTATTGCAGAGCTTCTAGCCATTTTCTCTCAAATGCCAACCATGTCCCCACATTACTGATGCATTCTCTCTACCACCTCCCCTGGGGTCCCATCCCAGCTCACTGGTCTTCAGAAGTGGACCCTAGGTAGGCCTGACAAAAATGAGGAAACTGGAGCATAGAGGGAAGAGGGCAGCAGAGAAAGAGGAGTCTCAGCACCCACTGCTAAACTGCTTCGTAAAACCTGTTACCAATAAGCACAATAATTAACAGCTGCAGAATGTCAGAACTGCAACAGGGCAGCCTTCATATGTGGATTTCACAGCAGATCCATGAGCCACAAACACAAGTACTTTCAGTTACCCCATTTATCAGCAAGCATGTGATTTTTCTCACTCTGCACTGCACTTTCTAATGCCACTGCATTGCATAAAGAGTTAGGCACTGGGATAGGAATCCTCAAAGCCATAACGATTTAGAGAGCACCTTTGGGGTCAAGTAATGGCTATACTGAAAGGGCAGCTAGAGCTGCCCTTTGCTTCCACAATCTTCATAGGACCAGCCCAAGGACTATGGCCAAGTTGTGATCATCATGCAGCCTGTCGAATGGGCCAAAAACGACTTCACTTTGCATACAGTGATTTATTCTTGACACGGAGCATTCATTATATCAAGATTAAAGACACATGTGGGAGGCTTTACATTTCCAATTTTTCTCAGTATTCAGTTCTTTCTTGAAATAAAGTTTAGGGAACCCAGGTTACTCGGGGTTATAGCAACCCTACAGGTTAAAAAATAATTCCTTCTAAGAGGATAAGTAAAAAGTCCAGCCCAGCTAGAGAGGAAAGTGAGTCTCAGAATGTTCCTAAAAGTGTGGTTTCTTTGTAGACATTTAAGATTTTATTTCCAGAAGCTGTTTGATGAGAACAACATACAATGACCTGTATTTACTTACTGAGCTATTTTTCTTGATGAGACAAAATACGTTGCTAAGGATACGCGCACACATGATCAAGTCCTTCTGTTCTTGCAAGTGGATGTGGAGGTGATGTAACACGACAGGCAGGAGAATGTACCGGGAATCTGGAGAGGGAAGAATCATTAGTGTCACATCTGCTAGAGTCCCACGCAAACCTCGGGCAAATCCTTCTCTACTTTCTAATTCAACTGGTAACTGTTCAATTATTAACACAAGGAGTTACAAACATACTAGTTTTACCAAGTTTATATTGAAAAATAGTCCTTTCTTTCCCAAAACCATGATTCCTGACACTAAAGGGCCTCTATTTTAGCTGAAGTTAAGTCTCTTTTCCCCCTCAATATTTTTTAACCTCCAAAGTTCTAAATTATACAACCCTCTTGCCACTTCCAAAATGTTCACAGATGTAGACCATCCACTGACTTATTATGGTGGAGGAGGAAGGAGCCTGTTTACCTCTTTCCTTCCTCTTTAGCCTCTCAACAGGGTTATTGAATAATTTCTGACTAAATTCACGTTATGGTTTAGCTGCCACTCTGATTTCCATCCCTTTGTATGTAATGGCTTTTTGCTTCATTTTGTTTTTCTCTATCGGAAAGCTTTTGGGAAATTACCTTTATCCCTGGTAATTCAACTGTCCGTGCTAAGGACCTTGGCGTTGGCCTTTTGAGTCTACAAACTCCTGTCCTTCAGTTCTGGGAACGTGCCTGGTATTACTTCTAGGATTGTTTCCTTCCCTCCCTCCATTTTTCTGTTCTCGGTTTGGAACTCACATTGTTAATCTCGTCAGTTATCTTCTATTTTTCTCACATATTTTCCTTCTTCTTGTTCAACTTTCCAGTTGACTGTCTGACTTTATTCCCCAACCTTTCTATTTTCTTATTTAGTCTGTCACATATTCCATTCTAAGAGCTTTCTATTCCCAGGGTCAGTATCCCAGGTATGTAACCTGTGTGACTTCCCTGTGCTCAGAAGGGCCCTGTGCTAGGTTTAATGCTCTGCTGTCATACCCCCAAATTATTAATTTTCAAGTAACAGTTCTTATATTTTCATCATACAGCTATTTCTGCTTAGGTCTCTGAAAGATCTTGTTTAATAGCTTCCTATTCTTGTTTCAAGGATGCCATTTCCTCCTTTTCCTGTGGAAATCAGAGAAATAGTTTTGATATTTTTTTCCTCTCTGAATTATCTTTTTCTTCCATGTTATATTTTTCTGTTTCTTTGTTTTGGCTTCTGCCTTCATATAAGAGGTGTTTCAACAGTATCTGGTGATCTTTTATTGTACAGTCATCTTTACAAAAGAGATACTAAAAATGCTAATTGGAAAACAAAACAAAATAAAACCTGTGAGTGAGTCATAAGCAAGCTGTACACTGGTTAACTACAATCAGGATTGTAGGCCTCTGAATGTTGTGTTGGGGACCTCCACAGTTTTGTTTCTAAAGATGGTCTCTTCTGGACTGGTTAGTTTTTCAAGAGAGGAATCTGCTAGCCTCCCTTCTGGGGAGTATGGATTCATCTTTTAGTAGTTAGAAACTGAGAAAGGAAGTGGCTGGTAAGAGTCTCTGTTTAATCATACGGCTCTGTTTGTAGAATAGAGCATCATTCCCAAATTTTAGCTGTGTGTGAAGCTCCTGAATCCAAGTCATACCTTATTCGCTTTTTTTTTTTTAAGAGAGTCAGCCTTCAATTTTCTGACAAAAGAGGTGAGATTGGTGCAAGGCAGGCCAGGGAGCTAATTATTCCGTATGAAGATTTTGAAAGCAGTTTTCATATGTGTAGCACCCTTAATCTTCAGATACCTGGCACTTTCAATTCCTTTCTGAAGCCTGCCTGAGTCTTTGGCATCCAATTTATCAATTAGTTTGTTCCCTGGCTCTGCCCTAACACACACACCACGCTTATGTTTTTCAGCCTTCTATCTGCTAAATCGGCTGTGATGCCTCTTTGTAAAAATGACTGCTATCACTTGCATGGTGCATCTCCTCTCCCATTCTCTTACATTTGTGACTGTACACCTTTTCTTTTCTTTTCTTTTTTTTTTTTTTTGTTTGGAGAGGGTTTTCTATAGGGCGCGTGTGCTCGCCAAACAGACAGAGAGAGCCAGAGAGACAGAAAGTGAGAAATCACCCCCCAGGAGGGATGGCCACGCCGCAATCCCTTCTCCATTCTCCTCTCGGGATCTTGGGCATGCACACACACGCGCCCGGCATGAGTTTAAGCCACTGGGTCCGGGACATGAACTGTAGTCGACTACGTGGGAGTCCAGCAACATAGCCATTACGCTAACTGCTGGTCCCAACTGTACACCTTTTCAAAAAATGGTTTTTACTAACCATAAATATAAAAACCTTTTGAAACCTTAGCAAATCAATTTCAATAATATGTAAGGTAAGTATTACTTTATGATCACATGGGGTTTATCCTAAAAGCTGGTTTATACAACATATAAAAATTATTAGTATACTGAAAAAAATCACACATAGGCTCTTCAAAAAGTTCATGGGAAATAAATATTATAAAAGTCTATGCGTGGATTTCAAATTTATTTTTGCAAAATAATTTTTTCCTTTTTTC
>NW_006159742.1:801283-805210 GCF_000334495.1 Tupaia belangeri chinensis | reverse complement strand
AGAGAGAGAGAGAGAGAGAGAGAGAAAGTGAGAAATCACCCCACAGAGAGGATGGCTACCATACAATTGCTCCTCCTCTTGGGATTTTGGGAAAGCATACACACATACCTGGTATGTTTTTCAAGTCAATGGATCTGGGACTCTAACCATTCAGTCAGCCAGATGAGATCTATAGCCTTAACCACCATACCATCTGCTGGCCCATAAACTTGCTCTGGTTTATTTATTTAGTTTTTAAGAGGTTTTTATTTTTTTTTTTTCCTTAGGGCTTATGTGTTCACCAGAGAAAGAAAAAGACATAAATAGGGAGGGGAAAGTAAGAAATCACCCCCCAAAGGGGATGGCCATGCCACATTCCCTTCTCCTCCATTTTTCTCCTGAGATCTTGGGCATACAAGTACACACGCCCAGGATGAGTTTCAAACCATTGGGTCTGGAACACAAACCATGGTTGGACATGTGAGAGTCCAGAGATATAACCATTACATCATCTTCTGGCTCCACAAACTTGTTCTTTAATTCTACCTTTTCCATAAACATTTTAAAGTCCCCTCTTATAGTATCAGTGATAAATATAAATACAGTTGATTCTTATCATTATGGTAGTTAAGTTCTATAAAGTCACCAAGAACAATGCAACAGTGAATACTGGACTACTGCCCTAGAGAAAATACATTATAGCTAGGTAGCTACAGATGTACCCTCATGTGCCTCACATAGATTACAACTGGAAATCCCGTAACAACTAATCCAAGTACATTCTATTTTCAGTATTTTACCAAAGAGAAGTAAGATTCAGTTGTACTGTGACTTGCCTGAAGCTTACCCACTAAGGAAGTCAAACCCTGCTAACTGTCCCAGAACAGGAACTTCCCACATTGCACTACCTGTGCATCACCTCCACCTTCTTTCTAGTCAATTCCACAGGAAAGTGGAACAGAAGGGAGGGCATGGCCTTGCTAACCTCAACTGAGAGTGACTCATATTTTTTGCAGCTCTGTGCACATCTGTGGATGACTGAAAAAAATGTCACAAGTATTGATTTTGGAATCACAAACAACTTTTAGTGAATAGGTGGACTGTAAAAATGGAATCCACCCTACTTTGACCTGCTTTGCTTACTTTTCTTTTCTTTTATTCTTTTTTTTTTTTTTTGAGGTTTTTGCTATAGGGCGTATGTGCTCATTAGAAAGAGAGAGACAGAAAGCAAGAAATCACCCTCTATGGGGGATGACCACATCGCAATCCCTTCTCCTCCATTCTCCTCTTGGGATCTTGGGCATGCACACACACGTGCCCGGCGTGAGTTTAAACCACCAGGTCTGGGACTCAAACTGCAGTCTACTACATGGAAGTCCAGCAGCATAGCCATTATGCCAACTGCTGGTCCCTTGCTTTTCTAAAAGATGATATTTATGCAACAATTCAGGTAGACTATTCCTGGTTTATAAAAATCCATGTGTCTTTAAAATAGTTTTTATAAATTATAATTTCACTTGATTCACTTAAAGAAAACTAGATACTCTACCAAACTCTATAGCTCTTTAAAAAATTGAACCTATAGTTAAAACCCTTCTCATAATGAAAATTCCTGGCCCAGGTGATTTCTCTGGTGAAGTCTATCAAATTTATGGAAGTAATCGTGCCACATCTACAAACATTCTTTCAGAAAAATAGAAAAGAAACTTGACTCAGTTTGAGGCCGGCATCACCTTGATATCAAAAGTATTCAGCAGTTGAAGATATTGCAAGATAAGAAAGCTAGAGCTTGACATCCCTCATGAACAAGATGAAAAATTCTTTATAAAATTTTAGCAAAACAAATGTAATAAAATAAAAATATAAAATGCTATAACCAAATGGGGCTTATCCTGGGAATGCAGCATTAGTTTAGTATTTATTTGAAAGTCTGGGATCAGCAGATGGCGTAACGGTTACATTGCTGGACTCCCACATAGTTGGCCACAGTTTGAATCCTGAACCTGGCAGCTTAAAACTGACACTGGACACGTGAGCATGTGTGCCCAAAAACCTGAGAATGGAGGAGGAGAAGGGACTACAGCATGGACATTCCTTCTGGTGGGGGGTGATTTCTTGCTTTCTGTCTCTTTCTGTCTCTCCAGTGCATGCATGTGCCTTTATAGGAAAAATCTCTCTTAACAGAAAAAAAAAAAAAAAGAAAAAGTAAAAAACAGTCAATCAATAATCAATCAGTGTAATACAACATTAAGCAATAAATAATAAAAAATTGTTGGCAATATAGGAGTAGAAGGTAATTTTCTCAAACTGATAATGAGCAATAATAAAATCAATATAATTCTTAGGTAATGAAAGACTGAATGGCTTCTCCCTTTGATAAAAAACAAGGACGACCAACTTTACCAGTTTAGTTCCTAGTCTATGTAAAATGACATTTTAAAAGGTAGAAAATAGAGGAAGAAACAAAATGCTTAGATATTAAAAAGAAGCAAAATCATCTTTGTTTATAGCATAAAAGATTGCCAACATGGGGCCAGCAGGTGGCGTAGTAGTTAAGGTGGTGAACTCCCACGTGGCCGGTTTGAGTGCTAGACCCGGTTGCTTGCTTTTTCATCCTTACCATGTATCTCGGCTGTAAATCTCACTTGCTTATGCTGTGTTTGGCGTTGAGCCCAATCTTTCTCCCCCACAGCACAATGCCCCCGCAGTGGCCCCTACACCTACACTATGACCCTACCTTTGAATCAAGTCAGCCCTCCCATCTTCAACAGATGTCATCAAATAACTGTTTTTCTTTAATAGATGCTAAAGCAATTCATTGGAGAAATGGTGCTGATACAATTGATATCTACATGTTAAAAAAAAAATCTCTACTTTACCTCACAACAAATTTGAAAATTAATTTGGGATGGATCAGACTTCCATACAAAAGATAAAAGTGTAAACATTTTGGAAGCAAATAGTAAATTCTAGTGACCCTAATTTATATGTAGATTTCTTAAACAGATACAAAAACCATACATGATAAAGGAAGATACATGATAAATTGGACCACTGAACCTGTTCAAGGTCTCTGTTTTAGGCCTTCTTTCTATTTAGGGACCCTATATTCAGACTGCCTCGCTTTGAATTCAAATCTGTCAAATACTAGTTTTGTGATTTTGGTCATGTCACTGGACTTCTCTGTGTCTCTGTCTTTTCATTTGTAAAATGGGATTACAATGGTACTTTCGTTTTTGATTATTTTAATGGTTTATATAAGCTAACAGTACTTGAAACACAGTGTTATTCTCTTTTTTCTTAAACTTCTTACCATATCCATAAGTGAAAAAATATGTGATTTTAGATCTTAATAAAAAATTATAAGGGATGCAAACAAAGCATACACGACTAGGAAACTTCCTTTATCAGTTGCTCACTGATTTCTCTGTCTTTTATATTTCTTTTAGGAATTTGGCTTGGAGTCTCATATTTTCCTTTTAATTGCCAGAGGGCAAGTGCACTAAACCAGAGGGAGACAAAGAGACAGAGATACACAGAGACAGGGAGAAAGGGAGAGTGAGGGAGGCAGGAAGAGAGCCCCCTCCAAGGGGGTTTGGGCACACCGCTGTCCCTTCTCCATTTCTCCATCCTGTCAGATTTTGGGCATGTGCATATGTGCGCACACACACATGCATGTAACTGGTATGTGTTTTAAGCTGCCAGGGCCAGACTTTGAACCACAGTCTGCCATGTGGGATCCAAGTCCTTTAATCACTAGGTTACAGGGCCAGCCCTCATACTCTTTTTGATGCCTGCTACTAGGCTACCCACACGAGGAGGTCTGGTCTTAAGTTTATTATCAAAACAAGCACATAGATACAGACATTCTGAACTATAGGAAAATGATTATAGGCTACTAAAATACAAACTTATGGGACCGGCAGTTAGCGTAATGGCTATGTCGCT
>NW_006159742.1:791768-801068 GCF_000334495.1 Tupaia belangeri chinensis | reverse complement strand
AAAAAAAAAAAAAAAAAAAATATATATATATACAAACTTATAAAATAATTCATTGAAGGCCTTTAAACACTAAGCCCCACACAGGAACTTAAACACCTATTTACAAATCAGCTACTTGACCAAAAGAACCAGGAAAAAGTAACAGAAAGCTTAGGTTCCAAGAGTCACTGCCTATTGATATGTAATTAGAAGTGAAGATAAAGCTTATCTGATGTGTTCCTCCTGCCAGCGGGATTTGGTTTTTAAATATCCAATTTGCAACCAACTGCTAAGAAAATGTCTACTGCTAAAATGTAAGTAGGATGGACAAAGAATTCGTGTGTGGCATGTATAAAAAGAAAGACATGACTCTCTTGCTTGCAGGTTTGCTTTTTCTTCATGACTAGGGCCATGTCAGCCAGTGCAAATGACAGAACGGGTGGGTAAATGCCAAGGAAGCTGACTGGCCGAAATGCTAATTCTTACCTTTAAAACAAATCACCTGGACCCATCCAGTAGGCCACCCCCCCACACACACACACAAAACAAACACAGACAAACAAAACAAAACACCCTGTAGTTGAACACAAACTTTCCACATGTTTAACTGTAGGATCTGTCACGCAGATCCTGCCCTTGAAAGGTGGATACACTAACACTCTATATCTCAGATGAAGCCTGCTGCATTGTATGTCTCCTTGAGCGTACAAAGGAGTCACTCTCATTTACTTTTTTGTCTGTACACAATTGAGTGGAAAAGCTAGCTACCATTGGTAATTCCCAGTAGGCAAGAGGTTAGAAAGGAAGAGAAGAAGCTAAGAAATGCGGGTAGACTTCCTTTTCTAGGTTAATTTTATTTAAAGAATTAGTTTGTTATTATTATTATCATCATTATTATTATTATTACTTAATTTGAACAGAGAGAGAGAGAAAGAAAGACAGCAAGTTGCCAGGTCTGGGACTCACCCTAACCACCAGACCACCTGCCAGCCCCTTTTAGGTTCATTTTAATGAAAGTCACACCATTGCCTCCCTCTATCAACAAACTCTGGACATGGATCCTTGAAGTCAGCATATGACCACAAGGGAGTGAGGTTTCTAAGTCCGACAGTGGTACACAGGGTCACCTGGCAGTTTCCATGCACTGGGGCCACGCCAGCAGAACGCCAAAGCAGCTACTGCACAGCAGCTCCGGAAGGAGAGGATGGAAAAAAGGTGGGCAGGAGGACACGCTGCAGCAGAGCTCTTTGCACGTCCCAGAGCAGCTGACTGCAGAGATGCACCAGAGCTACAGAAAGCCTGAAACCCAGCTGGGTTGGCCTCCGTGATCAAAGCCACCAGGAATTGAACTGTCAAAGTTGCAGACAGCCACAAAACTTGCGAACAAGCCTTTGAGACACTGGAGTACAGACGACACTCAGAGTGGAAAGAACTGCAGATTCAGGAGGGGCTCATTTTTGTGCAGGATTACAGAGGAAAACAAGAGCGGAGAGTTAAATCTCTGTGTGCAGCTTACAGATCTCACCCACTGGCTATAATGCCACCCTGATGCTTCCCAGGGACTTCCTTCCTGAAGCAAAATGTGTGTACTTCTTACTCTGGTACTTCCATTAATTGAGCCCTCTTCTGGCCTGGGACTACTACCCCCTCCCTCAACACCTACTCCCAGGCCCCAATGTCTATTGTCATAGTCATGCTCATCCTTAGCTCAAAAACTGCTTTTCTAGTAAGATTTCCTTTTTAAAACAGGGTCTCACTATGTGGTGATCCTGCCTCAGCCTCTGGGGTCACAAAGACTGCAGGCATGCGCTACCATGCTCAGCTCTTTGTCAGAGAGGGTCTCGCTGTCCTGTGCACACCACCTGTGGAACTTGTGATCGTCCTGCCTCGGTCTCCTGGAGTTGCTGGAATTACTGGCCTGTGCCACCATTCTCGGCCTGTAGACTGGATGGAGAATCAAACCCAGACAACATCTACTAGTGCATGATTCTGTGGCTGTGACTGGGCCTTCTTTAAAAAAATACACATCACTGATAAAGCAGCTTCCACTTCTATATTCTTTTTTTTTTTTTTTTTGGAGAGGTTTTCACTATAGGGCGCGTGCGCTCGCCTGCCAGACAGAGAGAGACATAGAGACAGAAAGCGAGAAATCACCCCCCCAGGGGGGATGGTCATGCCACAATCCCTTCTCCTCCATTCTCCTCTCGGGATCTTAGGCACGCACGCACACACACCCGGCGGGAGTTTTAAGCCACCCGGTCCAGGACACGAACTGTGGTTGACTACGTGGGAGTCCGGCGACACAGCCATTACGCTAACTGCTGGTTCCCCACTTCTATATTCTGATCCCTACCCCATGAGCCAGTCAGTACACAGTGCTCATTGATAAGCATTTGTCAAGCACCTTCTATTTACTTGCCAGGCTCTAGTATGGAGCTAGAGACAGAATTGCAATAAAGGTGTGAATCAAGTCCTATCCTCGGGGGTTTTCCTTTTGGAGCAGAGAGAGAGGTGTTGAACAAGGAAGGACCCAACTCTTTGTTTAGTTAAAGTTATTTTGGATGAGCTAAGAAGCAAAACATAGTTTACTATGAGAGTGCTAATGGGATGGGTGGGGCAGAAAGATTTCTTAAGGAAATGAGAGTTAAGAGCCCTGAAGCATAAGTAGGGGTTGCCTAGCTTCCGGAGAAACTGGAGAAAGTGGATTCCAAACAGGAAAGTGGTGAGGGGATGGGCAAGGCAGGTGGACAGGGCCCACCCCAGAACCTGGAAAATCAGTTCAGCTCACAGATTTCACCCACTCGTTATGATGCCACCCTGATGGCTCCACCAAGGGCTTCCTTCCTGAAAAAGTGGATCGTATGTGCATGCCTTACTTCTGTCAGTTGCGCTCTTTCCTGGCCTGGGACTCCTGTCCCTCCTCTTAAGCCGCACAACAGAACAAAACAACTGGTTTGTGAGTGAGGAGCTGGGAGTGGCATTATCTGGTATGTTCCCAAAGGTCACTTTGGCTATGCAGATGGATAGATAAAAGGAGAAACAGCAAACAAGGACAGAAAGGACTGAGGCCACTCTGATCAGGTGCATCTGAACTGGAGATGCGGCAGCCAGGTGGGAAAACTGGGCCAGATGTGAGCGATGCTACAGAGGGATAAAGAATCTTGCAGAGATGAAGGGCAAAAGGGAGAAGGAGCTCTCAAAACCATCCCCAGGGTTCTAGGTGGGACTGAAATGGAGAGGAATAACCTTAGAGGAAAAAAGTTGAGATTTCCATTTCGGACATGCTGAGTTGAAGAAGCCTGTGGGATATCACACAGATATGTGGAGAGAAAACTTGGATACTTGGATTTGAAGCTCAAATGTGATATCTGGCCCAGAAACACCAGCTTGAGAGTTGTATCACTAGCTGAGGGTAAGTGGGTGGGTGCAACCAAGATTCGCTCAGACCTGCCTGCAACATGGCGCCCATGAACATCCGTCATTGCAACTGCTGTCGTACTTTCTAATAATATATGTTTGACATGTACTTCTGTGCTTAATCAAAGTAAACAGAAGGCAGGGACTGTGTCTGTTTAACTTTTACTTTATAATATATTTAGTTGTTCAGCATCTGTTTTTGTGCTTGACCAAAAGCAAACAGAAGGCAAGGACTGTATATGTTTAATTTACTGTAATATCCTAACATTATATACGTATATACATGTATATATGTATATAAAATTTGCTACAGGGCACGTGCACTTGTGACACACACATACACACACAGAGATAGAGAGAGGAGAGAAACAGAGAAAGCATCCCTCATAAAGAATGGTAATGCTGCAAACTCTTCTCCATTTCTCCTTTAGGGATTTTGGGCATGCATGCACATGCACTTGGCGTGTGTTTCAAACCATGGGTCTGGGCCTTGAAGCACGCAGTCAGCCATGTTGGATCCAGCCACCATGGTCACCATGCCACTGGGTAACCCCATATATTGTTAATGTAATATCATGAGGGGCTGCACATATTAACTATGTGCTGAGTGAATGAATAACTGAGCGTCATTCATTCTGAGCGCCAGTGGATATTAGATGCAACTGAAACAGAGTCTGGTGTTTCTGTCTTCATGTTCTCACAAGCCTTAGACAGGAGGCAAGTAGGAGGTACAGGATCACAGTCCAGTTTCTGACGGCTCCATCTGCTGGTGCTCGCCTGTGCACTGGAATGCAGCTATTCCAATCACCATGCAAACCACGGCAGCTGCCCCACTCCCCACCGCCCTGAAATATCTGCAAAAGTGGATGAGTAATGTTTAAAAAATAAAAAGATACAGGTTTCATCCCCTCTCCTGTACTTACAATGGTCAATCAGTATTGAAAAGCTCAGAGGTATAGTAAGAGGACAAAGTTGGTGTGCAACTCTGCTGTGCAAACATCATGGAGTGTACTTACACAAACCTAGATAGTGTAGTCTACTGCACACAAAACTGTACGGTGTAGCCTATTGCTCTCTATGGGATCACCCTGAAATACGTCATCTGTCACTGACTGAAACATCGACACGTGGTATGTAACTGTACTTAAACATAGTTTAAAAGGGCAGAAGGTAGGGTGGTGGTTATGGTGCTAGATTCCCATATGGCCAACTGAGGTTAGAATCTTGGACCTTGTGGCTTGAAAAATCACACCAGGTGCATGTATGTGCATGCCCAAAACCCCAGAAGGAGAATGGAGAAAGGAGTGCCATGTAGCCATCCCCCCAGGGGGGTGATTTCTTACTTTCCCTCTAACTGTGTCTCTCTGGCAAGTGGATGCGCCCTACAGCAAAGAACTTAAAAAAAATCAAAAACAAAAATGCCAATAGTCTATTTTCTCCCACCTTTTCTTATTTTTTATTGCAGTCTTATATCAAATCCACAAAATTTCTAATGGGCACTGGGGAGTTTCTGCCAAAAATTTTTAAAAAATGGTATTTGATTACTTTCTTATGAGATTTCTATTCTAAAATATTTGAGTTTTTTAGTTTATTGGCAAAAGAAAGTAGCACCAGCAAGCTTCTCACCAATGGCACATGCTCAGTGCCTGAAGGTCTTAATATGTACTTCTATTTTCTGTGCTGGATTTTGCCTAACAAACTGCTCAATTATCTCTAAGTAGAAACATATAAAACCTTTTCTTAGCAAGAAAATAGCTCAGCAATGACTGCAGACTTCTGCTAAACAAATCATGACGTGCCAAGCAATGGAGAAAAATGCAACGTGAATGTAAAACCCACGGCTCTGACCTTGCAGAGTATAGGAGACCTGACCTCTGACCTCTTGCTACTATACCACAACTACTTATTTCTTCTGTCACTCTCCAGGCTTCCTTCTTCCTCCCCAACCTCTATGCATCAAATCTACCATTCTGCCATTGGCAAAGCTGTCTTCTCTAAAATCACTTAGCTCCTTCTATTCCTGACCTTCAGGAAATAGGACGAATACAATTTGGAAGAGAAAGGGAAAAATAACTTGCCAATTTTTAATACCTTCAGTAAGTCTGTCTGGATCCCAGATGATTTAGACATTGAATACCAATCCACTTAGATTCCACATGTTGGCTATGTTTTTCAGTCTTGGTCAGGTGCCCTAGAATGTGCATGCCCAAAACCCCAGAAGGAGAATGGAGAAAGGAGTGCCATGTAGCCATCCCCCCAGGGGGGTGATTTCTTACTTTCCCTCTAACTGTGTCTCTCTGGCAAGTGGATGCGCCCTACAGCAAAGAACTTAAAAAAAATCAAAAACAAAAATGCCAATAGTCTATTTTCTCCCACCTTTTCTTATTTTTTATTGCAGTCTTATATCAAATCCACAAAATTTCTAATGGGCACTGGGGAGTTTCTGCCAAAAATTTTTAAAAAATGGTATTTGATTACTTTCTTATGAGATTTCTATTCTAAAATATTTGAGTTTTTTAGTTTATTGGCAAAAGAAAGTAGCACCAGCAAGCTTCTCACCAATGGCACATGCTCAGTGCCTGAAGGTCTTAATATGTACTTCTATTTTCTGTGCTGGATTTTGCCTAACAAACTGCTCAATTATCTCTAAGTAGAAACATATAAAACCTTTTCTTAGCAAGAAAATAGCTCAGCAATGACTGCAGACTTCTGCTAAACAAATCATGACGTGCCAAGCAATGGAGAAAAATGCAACGTGAATGTAAAACCCACGGCTCTGACCTTGCAGAGTATAGGAGACCTGACCTCTGACCTCTTGCTACTATACCACAACTACTTATTTCTTCTGTCACTCTCCAGGCTTCCTTCTTCCTCCCCAACCTCTATGCATCAAATCTACCATTCTGCCATTGGCAAAGCTGTCTTCTCTAAAATCACTTAGCTCCTTCTATTCCTGACCTTCAGGAAATAGGACGAATACAATTTGGAAGAGAAAGGGAAAAATAACTTGCCAATTTTTAATACCTTCAGTAAGTCTGTCTGGATCCCAGATGATTTAGACATTGAATACCAATCCACTTAGATTCCACATGTTGGCTATGTTTTTCAGTCTTGGTCAGGTGCCCTAGACTCTGACTTTGGAGGTGTGGCTCAGCGTAGGGGGACTCATCTTCCTGCCTGACCATGGAATGGGTCTTTTAGCCTACTTTGTCCAGCTGTGAAGCTGCCTGGTGAGCCTTACTTAACTCAGCTTGGCCCGAATCTTTCTAGAACATTATTTCATTGCGTTCTTTGATACTAACCTTGGCATGTGTCCTTTTTGTCTTTGCCATGTTAATTTCTAATCTAACCTCAACTGGGAATCTTCTGCAGTCCTGCTGATTCCTTTCTTTGGTTGGTTTTCAACCAGATGACATAGATAAGCTTATCCCTATTTTCTGACTTAGAACTTAAAAATAACTAGAAACACTTCAGGTTTTCCTAGCACTATTGTGTAGTCCCATGTGATTTTAAAAAAGGGTAGGCCGAGCCTAGGAAGGCTCTCTGGGACACTTCCTGTTTTTCTCTTGAAGATCGCCTTCTTCCTGATGTGTCCTGCCCTGCCATTTACACATGACAGTCTCTGTTTTCTTCACAGATGAGTCAGTGAACATCAAGCCCAGTCACATCCTGCTGGGGCAGTGACAGTGCCTTTCCTCTTATGAGCATCTGCGTGAGCTTCTTAGGATCTGCAGATCACAAGCTGCTTTTGCTCTTCCATGACCACCCTTCAATAAGAGCACCCCCACAACATGAGCAGGCCAGGTTTTCCCTACTTCCCTCCCTAATCTGGGCCAAGGTTTTAAAATCTCCAACTCCTGACACTGGCTTTGAGCCCCTCCACGAAAGAACTGGTGCAGACCCTGAGGGTGTACAGTTCTTACTCTCACAGTCCTTCTACCTCTTACCCACAGATGTTCTCACCAACTCCCACAAAACCCAATAGCTTTACTTTGAATTGCAGCAGCTTCTTCTCTTTATCTCTCTCTAGTTCTGACTTCTCTGCTGCCTACTGAGAGGCATCAACTGTGAACTGGGTCCACACCTAGAACAGATGGTCTCAGAGGCATGCAGTGGACACAATCCCCTGAATAATTACCCCACATTTGAGAACAATTTTGATTACTCATATTGCTCTTTCTGTGTAAGATCTTAACTGAACAAACAATCATCTGGGCAGTGTGGGAGAAATACAGCAGAAATGACCAATCCTTGAACTAAGAACTTTTCTTATATAGTTTTATGAAAGCAGAGCAGGTGCATGCATTAAATTGGGGTGTCTAGTCAAGAATCACATTCACCCACAAACCCTGATCCCAATTCTGGAGAGAGTCCTTAATCACTGCAACAGAACCCCTAGGGTATCGAAAGACAGAATTTCAATTTTTTTTTCTTGCATACTTTGATACATTTTTACTAGGAGAAGTAAGAAGGTTGAACTTTCTTTTAGACTGACTGAAGTATTATTTCAGGAAAAAGACAAAAGGAAACATACCAAAAATCCATCAACAAGAGAAAAAAATAAATTAACTGTATTCTATTCATTCAATGGAATAGTATACATTGGGGGGAAAAGAGAAAAACTAGACCTATATCTGGTAGCATGGAAAAATTTTAAAAAGTATAATGTAAATTAAGAAAATACACTCTATAGAATGACATATAAAATAATGTTATCATATAAAGATGAAAGACTAAAATATTTGGTAGCTTTAAAAAATAGTTTTTTTTTTTTTTTTGGAGAGATTTTCACTGTAGGGCGCGTGCACTCGCCAGACAGACAGAGAGAGACATAGAGACAGAAAGCGAGAAATCACCCCCCGGGGGGATGGTCACACCGCAATCCCTTCTCCTCCATTCTCCTCTCGGGATCTTGGGCACGCACGCACACGCGCCCGGCGTGAGTTTTAAGCCACCGGGTCCGGGACACAAACCGCGGTCGACTACGTGGGAGTCCAGCGACATAGCCATTACGCTAACTGCTGGTTCCCAAAAAATAGTTATTTTTATATGATAAAGGCACAGAGAAAAGGAACCAGATAGGCTGGTCCCATTATGCAGTGTTTAATCACATGGCTGATTGTGGTTTAAATCCTGGACCCCGAGGCTTGACAAGCATTCTGGGTAAATGCATGCATGCCCAGGATTTTGACAGCATGGAGAAATGTAGGAAAAAAGAACTGCAACTTGAGCGGGGCCCATTGTGGGGTGCTTTCTTGCTCTCTCTTTCTCTCTCTCACGCACATTAGCCTTCTGGCATATTAAAGAAAAGAGGAAAGAGGGAAGAGAAAAAAAGAGGAGCCAGAATCTATGAAAGTGAAAATTTCTATGAAGAAAGCAACAGTAAACACATGAGAACTTTAAGTATATTTATGGCAAATTTCTTAATAAAAGATCTAGGGCCCATTGGTGTCATGGCAGCTAAAGTAGCTGGATCCCACATGGCTAACTGTGCAGTTCGCGTCCCTGACCCAGCAGCTTGAAAAACATGCCAGGTACATGTGTGTATTGCCCAAAATCCTGAGAGATGAGACTGCGGCATGACCATCACCCCTGGGGGCGTGATTTCTCACTCTCTCTCACTGGCAAGCACATGTGCCCTACAGCAAACTGAAAAATTAAAACAAAAACAAAAACAAACTAAAGTAAATATATGGTAAGGTTGAGATTTGTTAGTGATTTGCTCATGTTATGCTCTAGTCTTATACATTTTTTTAAAAAAAATGTAAAAAAAGGTTTGTTTACTATGTTTGAAATCCTATTTCAAAAAATTATGTGTGTGTATATATATATGTGCATAAATATACATTCGTATGAAAAATAATTCTTAATAGAATCTACTTTTAAAATATTTTCATTGATGGG
>NW_006159742.1:790496-791617 GCF_000334495.1 Tupaia belangeri chinensis | reverse complement strand
TTGAGAGATTTTCACTGTAGGGCGCGTGCGCTCGCCAGACAGACAGAGAGAGACATAGAGACAGAAAGCGAGAAATCACCCCCCGGGGGGATGGTCACACCGCAATCCCTTCTCCTCCATTCTCCTCTCGGGATCTTGGGCACGCACGCACACGCGCCCGGCGTGAGTTTTAAGCCACCGGGTCCGGGACACAAACCGCGGTCGACTACGTGGGAGTCCAGCGACATAGACATTACGCTAACTGCTGGCTCCCAAAAAATAGTTATTTTTATATGATAAAGGCACAGAGAAAAGGAACCAGATAGGCTGGTCCCATTATGCAGTGTTTAATCACATGGCTGATTGTGGTTTAAATCCTGGACCCCGAGGCTTGACAAGCATTCTGGGTAAATGCATGCATGCCCAGGATTTTGACAGCATGGAGAAATGTAGGAAAAAAGAACTGCAACTTGAGCGGGGCCCATTGTGGGGTGCTTTCTTGCTCTCTCTTTCTCTCTCTCACGCACATTAGCCTTCTGGCATATTAAAGAAAAGAGGAAAGAGGGAAGAGAAAAAAAGAGGAGCCAGAATCTATGAAAGTGAAAATTTCTATGAAGAAAGCAACAGTAAACACATGAGAACTTTAAGTATATTTATGGCAAATTTCTTAATAAAAGATCTAGGGCCCATTGGTGTCATGGCAGCTAAAGTAGCTGGATCCCACATGGCTAACTGTGCAGTTCGCGTCCCTGACCCAGCAGCTTGAAAAACATGCCAGGTACATGTGTGTATTGCCCAAAATCCTGAGAGATGAGACTGCGGCATGACCATCACCCCTGGGGGCGTGATTTCTCACTCTCTCTCACTGGCAAGCACATGTGCCCTACAGCAAACTGAAAAATTAAAACAAAAACAAAAACAAACTAAAGTAAATATATGGTAAGGTTGAGATTTGTTAGTGATTTGCTCATGTTATGCTCTAGTCTTATACATTTTTTTAAAAAAAATGTAAAAAAAGGTTTGTTTACTATGTTTGAAATCCTATTTCAAAAAATTATGTGTGTGTATATATATATGTGCATAAATATACATTCGTATGAAAAATAATTCTTAATAGAATCTACTTTTAAAATATTTTCATT
>NW_006159742.1:781490-790457 GCF_000334495.1 Tupaia belangeri chinensis | reverse complement strand
GACTCCCACGTAGTCGACCGCGATTCGCGTCCCGGACCCGGTGGCTTAAAACTCACGCCGGGTGCGTGTGCGTGCGTGCCCAAGATCCCGAGAGGAAAATGGAGAAGAGATTGCGGCGTGGCCACCCCCCCCTGGGGGGTGATTACTCACTTTCTGTCTCTATGTCTCTCTGTCTGTCTGGCAAGCGCACGCACCCTATAGCGAAAACCTCTCAAAAAAAAATTTTTTTTCATTGGTAAGGTTGGCTAAACTTTAAAGTAAAGTTGGAGTTTCCTCTATTATTTTCTTCAGGGAAAAAAAAAAGAAGAAACCAAGAAGTAATGAGATTTAATAGCATATTATCACAAAATTAATTTAGGAATTGATCACTTGGTACTGGGATACATAAAAAATGATATTATACCAAAACTTTCATAAAGTTTCAGGTCACAAATCAATGAAAAACTCTGAGAAACAAAGGAGACAAACAAGGGTCATATCAGGTACATGTGAAACTCTAAAGAAAAATGTCATATTTTATTATCAAAAAAAAACCCTAGAATATGAAATAAAAGCATGCCTTTGCTACCACTAGTGATTAGAATCAATAACTTAATCATTAGTTTGCACTCTTTTTAGAGGTGAAGTCTGACTAGCCATACTTTTGTATTTGACTATTAAATAAATTTACCATGCATGTAAGCAATGCTTTTGAGAAAAAACCTTTCAGTTTCTTTGTTTATAATTGCTTCTGACAATAGATGACTATAGATGTAAATAACGGTCATCTAGAGATGCCATTTCCTCCAAGAGACTCCCCAGCCTACCTGGGTTGGTATACAGCTGGCTCTCCACGGTCTTGCCAATGCACTGTAGTTTAATAGCCTGCAGGGAATCGTCCACATGCATGAAGGTTGGCAGGCTGCCCAGAGTATCTTGGACCAAGTTGGCCACTTCTCGGACATCAAAGAGCTTCAAGAGTTCTGAGTACACAGCTGGGAAAGAGCTCAGAAACACAGCCTTAAGAAGAAGAAGAAATTTAAATCAGTTCCTAGATATGTCTGAGAGAGAAGCTGTAAAATGTCAGTGAAGTTAAGGATTGTGACAAATACTTTTGTTGTTTCTTTGTTTTAAGAAAGATTTTTGCTATAGGGCACATGCAATCACCAAAGAGACAGAGACAGACAGAAAGCAAGAGATCACCCTTTCGGGGGAATGACAACACGACAATCCTTCTCCTCCATTCTCCTCTTGGGATTTTGGGTATACACACATACACACCTGGGGTGAATTTAAAGCTATCAAGTCCAGGACTCGAACCGTGGTTAACTACTTGTGAGTCCAGTGACATAACCATTGTACCATCTGCTGGTTGGACAAATATTTCCTTGTTTATTTATGTTTTTCTTCCTTGTATGTGAGAGAGAGGGGAGGAGAGGTGGTGAGGAAGGAAGATATCCCCACTGGGGGGAATTCATGGTGTAATCTACCCTGTCTCAGCCAGCTAGGATCATGGGCATGAATGTGTTTCCAGTGTGTACAGGAAACCATGGGACGTTAACCCAAGACGTTCCCATGTAGTCTCAGTATCACAGAGTGTGTTGTGCTACTGCTATGCCATCGTGGCTAGCCAGTGCGACAAATATTTTTTAAATGGCACTAAAATGAATGTAAAATATTTCTGTTACCTAAAGCTAAAAGGGGTGGGGGGAGTACAGTCAAATAAGATAGTTCTTTGAAATGTGCATAGGAGAATTTCCTATAACTAGGAAAATCACTGACATTAGCAAAACGATTGGCAAAATCCTCTCAGAATCAGCAAAATGCATTATGACTGAACAGAAAGAATGTTCAACTAAGACCTGGATTATAGTCACTGGTATTTTATTCCATTTTGGAGAAGTTTTCTGAAGTGCTCATTTAAATCTCATTTATCTTCAAGAAACCAAACACATTAATTCCCTAAAGCGCTCAATTTATGATTTAAGAGAAAAACACAGGATGAGACATCAGAAGACCTGGGTTATATGTACCATTAACTGTGTTTCTAATCAAACTGTGACTTTGGAAAGTCGTTTTTCCCTCTAGGCTTCATTTTCATATCCCCCCACCCCCCCGTTTTGAAAGAGAGAGAGAAAGAGACAGGTATTTCTGAGAGTCTTGCTGTGTTGCAGTCCTCCTATCCCAGCCTCCAAGCTAATCCAATTAGCTACAATTACAGGTATGTGCAACCAGGCCTGGCATGTACACTCTGGCCTGGGAACTGAACTCAGGTTTTCCATGGGGCTCCTAGCTTCCTAAGCAATGGTGCTACCGGAGGCCATGGGGTTGAGCCTACTTTAATCCCCTGTGAAATGAAAAGATCAACAGAACAACCCCTTAGGTTGTTTATTAAGATCTATTATTGTAAACTAAGAACTGTATGTACAGAATAAGAACATTTTTTTTATGTAAAAAAAAAAAAATGAAGAGCCGATAACCATTTTCTTAAAGAGAAAGAAAAGATGCTAACATCAAATACCAAACGGTACACTTTAAAAATTATAGGACCACATATTAAACAAACTCAGTCTTTTAAAATTCCATTGAAGAAGGGCTATGGGAGGTAGAGTCTGTCAGCCTCAACTCTATTTAGTCAGGGAAGGCGGTATGGGTAATATTTCTAACATGCTTAGACTAAGTGCTAGCTAGCTTACTAATGAGATCCGACACCATCAGAAAGTAGGTCAAGTCTACGTGTGCTGATGTTTCAAACATGGAATCAAATTCAAATTCTAGGATTTTAGTATTTATCTATACAGCAGCAGCAGCAAAAAAATTTTAAAAAATAAAAAAAAAATCTCAAGTCAAGATCTGTTTCTGATGTCAGAGTCATCAAATTGCTTAAGGTGCTGTCATCAACGGTTATGCTCCTTCACTCTCCAAAATGATAGATCTACTTGAATATATCTAAAATTAATGGTGTTCCTGCTAACGACTATGTTTATATAACCTTCATATCATGCTGCAAAGAACTGAGTCATGCAGAAGAAGTTAAATAAAAATAAGCTCAGCTTTTTAAGTACTAAAAAGTCAACTAAGTTGATCTCCCTCAGAGAATCCTTAATTTATCCATTAATTCTTTATTTATACCTCTTTACTTCAAAAATGTATCTGAATATGCCTACAATATATGATACATAAGTGACAGAACTGTTAAAATGGATTAAAAAAAACAAGGACTTTGTGATGAGGGCAGAAAGACAGTTGTACTAGGACAAGCTAAGGGTTTTTCCAGAAAATAAAAGTATAATTTAGTTTTAACCTTAATAATTATTAAGGATTTAGGAACTTGCAGCATTCCTCTTTGTCTGATAAGAGTCCTGTAGTAGGGGCCTGTCTACAGAATGGAAAACCAGCTACTGTTCAGCTGCCTATGAGCTCTGTCCTGGCCAGGGCTATAAGGACAGTGTCATGAGCAACTGAGGTTAGGTCAGGAGATCTAACAAATTTCACCCAGTAGGATAAGGATTGACAGAACTGTGGGACAGTTATCTAGTGAGTCAGTGTGAACAATTGCTGGAATGGTTGCTCTGCCTCCAGGAGAGGGATTTGCTCTGCATTGGAGATCAAAAGAAAAACAAAACAAAAACAATGCATGAAGCAAGGAAGCCAGGTTTCTGCAACCTAGTAATAAAACTTGAACCAAAGGATATCCTTGGCTCTGATGTGATAGGGAGAAATCTAAGATGACTTCATGACCTTTGTCTTCTGGTATTGTTCCTATCATTATGCAATGTTATATGACAAAAGAGGTTTTGTAGATTTAATGAGGGCTATAAATCACTTGATCTTAAAATATGGAGATCATCCAGGTGGGTTAACTACTCACATGCACTCTTAAAACAGAGTTTTCTCTGGCTGGTAGCAGACAGAGGTTGGAAGCAAGAGAAGGATTTAATATATTGTGCTGTCTTTGAAGATGGAGTGGCCATGTGAGGAATGCTAACTGACCTCTAGAAGCTGAGATCACCTCTCTGGGCTATTCCTATCTTCATCTGTAAACAGTCAACACAGAAATGGGGACCTTAGTCTAACAAACGAAGGAAACAAACTTTTGCTAGCAGCCTGAATGATCTCAAAAGCAAAATTCTTCTCCAGAGCCTCTAGATAAGACATCAAATCACAGGAACACCACCAGAGGACAAAGGTTACTGGAGTAATCTTAGAATTCTGCCTACCACATCTAAAGCTAAGGACATTCATTGGTCAGAGTTTTACTATTAGGTTGGTAAGCAATAAACCCACCAAACTTGCTTGGATTTCTGACCTACAGAACTGGAGCCAAGAGAGGGCTGTTTAAAGTCCTAAAGCTTATGGTCATTTGCTATTTAGCAACAGAAAACTAACACACTAAATTGATGGGATTAGTGACATGCTGCTTTTTGAAAAAGAAGTGTGAAGAGAACCTGCTGTGGGAAATGTAACATCCCCCTTCATTCCAAACTATGGAGGGCCAAAACTCCCATTGCTTCATAAAGAAAACTGATGATTTCATCATTTTATATAAGTGTTTAATAAGCATCAAACTAAAATTAAAATGATCACATCACAATTTATAAGGAATACTGTACAAAATAATACTAACTTTAGTAGAGTTTATAAAGATATTCAAAAACTTTATGTACATATTTTATATAGTACCTTTTGATGAAAAGCTAAGGGCCCATAAAACCAAATATAATTTTTTGAAGGTGCTAAAGTTGTTTCTCAAGCTTGATGGTGGGATAGAACATAGAAAATCAAGAACAGTGAAAGTCAGCATGATAAATGTTGAAGCAATGTATAAAAGAGTTCTTCCATCCTATTGTACCATGGTAGCTCAAGTCCCCTCAAGATCCTTAAGGGGAATTCTAGGATTCAGTGAAAACATGAATAAGATAAAAAAAAAAAATTCTCTAATTAAAAGGGAAAAAAATCTCTTGAATCCCTAGGATGTGAGAAACCATGACATAAATATTTTCTTACTCTAAGCCCAGGTATGAATTAAGCAAGTTTTGTTCCTAAAACTGGTAAAAGGAAAAAAAGAAAAATCTCAAGATGAAACTCAAATTTTAAACCCCTTTTGTAGAAATCGGTCATTTCAGAGAACTGGGACACAAAGGGATACACGGCTAGCCTGCTGGCTTAGCCTTCTGAAACACCTACTGCTGTAAGTAGGGATCTGTTACTGGGCAATTTGGTATGGAGGTCTCTGGCAGGTTCCTAAAGTGCAGTGATCCTACTGGTGACTATGAGGAGATCTAAAAAAAGTTGGTAAGAAAATAGAATCAAGGTAGAAATTATTTTGGTGCAAAAATTTTTTGAAATCCGTGCACAGATTTTTCATAAAATTTTCTAAAACTTCTTGAAGAACTCCTCATAGACAGCAAAATGACATTTAACAGAGCCTTAGTTGTATCTGCCTGGATGGAAGATGAGTCTACCTCTGTAAGAAGACAATAATAAGAAAAGCCCCCTCAACAGTCAGAAAAAAGTACAGCTCTACTATCAGAGGGTTCTTGCTTTCTAGTGTTTTGCCATTACACGTCAGGCTTTCCAAATGTCACATTTCATCAACTTATAACAAAAGTGTTGGGCCAGTCCATGGCCTGGAGCTTAATGCAGCTGGATTCGACATGGCTGACCATGTGGCTTAAGTCCTAGATCTAGTGGCTTGAAAAAGATCCTGGGTGCCTATGTGTGTATGCCCAAAATCCTGAAAGGGGGAAGAAAAAGGATTGCCATGTGACCATGCCTCGTTGAGGGGAGGAGAGGGCAGGATATACTTTTTTCATTCCGCCTATCTGTTGTCCAGTGAGTGCACAGGACCTCTATAAAGAGTAAAAAAAATGCAAAAGGACTATGAAACCATAAAGATATTCAGAATCATCTCAGAATATATTCAAGGTTATGCTATTTGGAAAGTGCATGGATCATGTTCTTAAAACATGTGGGACTATGGTTTGAGTTCTGGGCCTGACAGCTTGTCACAACAGGCATGTGAGCATGTGTGCCCCAAATCCCAAGAGGAGAATGAATGAGAAGAAATTGTGGTGAGGCCATCCCCTTGGCAGGTGACTCTCTCTGTCTCTCTCTGTGTCTCTCTGTCTCTTTCTCACCACTGAGCACACAAACAAACAAACAAAAACATTACCGGGCTATTCCTGGTAGTAGACTCTGGCAGCAGCAGTTCAGCTGGTTTTATAAGATCAGTTCCAAGACAATTAGGGTCAAGTTAAGTAAAACAAAACAACACGCAGTTTAGCCAAGTCCACTGCAATGATTCTCAAGTTGATAGATTGAAATGCAGTGTGAGGCTTGGGGAAAAGAACTGCAACAGACTGGCTCAAGAGAAACTCCTTCCCCAAGGTTGATGGTGACAGCATGTCTGATCATCAGTATGTGTTCTGGAAACTAAAAATGAGGCCCATGCAAACTAATAGCCTCTCCATAGAGACAGACAGTGGTCTGAGGAAAGGCAACCCACTTTCGTACAGAAGCAGGAAGATTTGTAAAGTCTACTCATAAAGTTGGTCAAGTTACAAATATAAACTGAAGCTACAGATCTTGGATGGGAGAAAACATACAATTATGTAGGTGTCTATAAATAAATAAACTGCACTTATATTTCGCTTCTATTCAGTAGAGATGGAAAAAAGTTACCTGTGACTGAGATAATGCTCCAGACCCTTTGCTTTCTTGAGAAAGAAAGAAGCGGACCGACATGAGCAGCTCCTGAATACAGCAGCGGAATTCTTCCTCATTTTGCCCCCCGGTGGCAAGGGAGAACAGCCTTCGTGATTGAACTATGTACTTAAAAATGTATTCTTGCGCCTTCAAATGAACATTTACAAGAGTTAGCTTGAAAGGAGACCAAGAGTATTTATTTCATAATGATACAGCATAAAAATCATGGTATAGCGTTGGACTTTTAAATTATTGATCGATTCACTGAGGCCCTGTGAGAATTTTGAATGGTATTTACTTGTAGGGAGAAGAGCTGTTTTCTTTGATGCCAAGTGAGAGAAACATACAGAAAACTGGAAAATTCCTCAGAACTCTGAGGAGTTATGAACACTAACTGTGTTTAATCCTCAGATGGTTTTTTAAATTTAGTCAACAAAGAGAGAACTATTTTCCAAAAACAGTTTTTGCTTTGGTAGGTATTCTCGCCACTTAGCATCTGATCTTCAATTAGACCAAAGTGATAAACTGATAATGAACAAAATGCTTATTTTATAAAATGTATACATTATCTATTTTTATCTATTGATACCAACTAGGATGGTACTCAATAATTGGAATCAGAAGACTGCCAGGGCTCTTCTAGCCCTTTAATAATTTGTGTTCTTTTTGAACATCTTTGTAAGCAAAACATTAGCATCTCAATATACCACCCAGCATATAGGGCCCAGAGATGTGGGCAGAGTTACACCATGACACCCAGTAAGACTTCAGGTTTCCTCATCATTTCCTGCAGAACCTCCTCACTCTCTTAAAATTTAAGATCAAATGGTTCTCAAATAGTCTCTGCCAGATTGGCAAGACACCAAAGCCTGGAACTTCCAAACTGAACTGCCCACCTGTAGTCTCCTTTCATCACCCCTCCCTTGCCCGTTAATCCTATACTTTACTTCAAGTGTTCTGGAACCCAGAGGAACAAAGATTCCATCCCAAGCAGCTTCCAGTAGATGAGCCTGGCAAAGTCCCTTTCAAATGTCATCAGCTCTGGAGCAATTGTAAGCTGATTATGATCCTTGAATTGAAATGTCAGTAATATATCAGTACCAATTAGTGTCCGTGTAGAAGAAACCAATTAGTTTAAGTATCACCATGTGACAGCTTTGTTAGGCTAGTTCTCTGTTATCAATGGCACATTATTACCTTCAGCACCTCCTGGATGTGCTCTTGCCGTTCTGCTTCTGTTATCCTGTCCACGTACCACTTGAGCACTTTGATGAGGTCTCTAAAATACAGGGAAAAGTGTGCAGAATGTAGAATTGGCCTATTTCTCAATTAAATGCCAACAAATCCAAAGCTTATTTGTATCAGGAGGTGGCTTCTTTCCCCAACAGATCTCATACTTTTCCTGTCAAACTGGTTTATAATAACATACTTTTACTAAATCCACAGATCACCATCATTGCCCCTTATGAAGCCTAAGAAAGAAAGAATACTGACTCCCATTGTGATTCCACTCAATCTGGACATATTCCATTGCCTGTTTCTGGGAAGGCTTCCAAACAGGTGAACACAAATATTGGAGGAAATGACTCTGGCCAAACAAGTGCCTGGAAGTCTGATTGTCATAGGAAGTCTTGGACAACTGCTAATTGAGTTTCTTCCCCAGTGGCCATATAAATAGCTCGATGAAATATCACTGAACTGGAAGCAAAAGGAGACGTGGGGAGGGTGGAAGGAACCTCCCTATTCCAATTCACACCCCCATGGACTTATCAAGCCAATTCTTTCACCTGTGAGCACAAGGCTTGCTGTGAAAATGTGTCTTAGTAGGAGAATTTCTAAAAAAAAAAAAAAAAGGCAGGATTTTCCACCTTTTAAAAGTAATAAAAAATTAGAAAACAACCACCACCTGCAACTCTAAAGATTACAGTCTTGCTACCTTGAGGTTTGGTCAGTTTTTGGTTTCTAGGAAACAGTTCACACAGCAATTTTTCTCTCAGTCAGGAAAGAATTCTTGGATATGCTGGTAGGTAGATGCTGGTGGGAGCACTATTTTTAAGATAATATGTCAGTGAGTTTCTGACCACCCACAGCCTGAGAAGAGTCCATAGGCCTTGTTTGTCTTATTAAGACCGATTATCCTACTTTCCTGGCCAACTTGAAATGTTAGAAATTACACTCCTGTTCTCTAGCTTCCAATGACAATTTCAGTTGGAAGTGGTGACCTCACACTAGGCCCAAATTGTTAGGCTGCATGGACCAACGTTTCAAAATCATTCCTGC
>NW_006159742.1:761021-781183 GCF_000334495.1 Tupaia belangeri chinensis | reverse complement strand
TGTTACATTTTGCCCTCAGCAAAAAATCATGTGGACAGAGGGTTGAGTCTTACAAAAATATCTTCACTTGTTTAAAAAGAGACATAAATCTTAACATACCATGGTCAGGAATATCCAAGATAATGGATCAAATGCTCATTTGATTAGCTAATGCTTTATATATCACATATCACATAGATAGGGTGAGTGGAGATAAAAACCAGATTCCAGGCTCTTTTCACTCAGTTTTCAAAACACATGGCTGTGCACATACATACTTACAGGTATATAAAATATGAGGTAGAAATGTCAACTGCACAACAATGACATCAGGCAGCACCAGCTAAAGCATAACAATATGCATGCACTCTTTTTCTTTAGAGGTTTTTGCCTTAGGGCATGTGTGCTTGGGGGTGTGGCAGAGACAAAGCCAGTGAGAGAGACAGTGAGAGAGAAAGTGAGAAATCATCCCATAGGAGGGATGGACACACTGCAATCCCTTTTCCTCCATTCTCCTCCCAGGATCTTGGGAATGCACGTACATGCACCCAGCATGAATTTCAAGCCACTGGGTCCAGGACTTGAATGACAGTCAGCCATGTGGGAGTCCAGAGATGTAATTGCTACACCATCTGCTGGCCCAATATGCATTCACTCTTAACCTTAGTTGCATAATCTGAGCTGATAAGAAAAGAGGAGCAGCAAAATAAGAGCTACTGGGGCCAGGCAGTGGTACAGTGAATATGCAACTGGACCCACAAGGGAAAGGTCCTAGGTTCATGTTCTGGAACTTTCCTGAGCATACTATGTACTCATGATATGGGTCAGATGGAATTGGAGGTAGATCATGGCATAGAGACCCTGTGTGGGATGCCTATTTCTCTGTGTGTCTATCTTTCTCTCTTTCTTTATATAAGAAATAAGTAAATAAACTGAAAAAAAAAATGGCAGTCACTAACGAAGGGTAGATTTCAATGACTAAGTCTCTTGAGGCCAGGGAACAGGTCTTCCCATTATCAGTGCAAAGAATAATATAGTGCATGAGTGGACACTTGGTAAATACTCTCAGATGAATGAATCAGTGAATGACTTTAACCAGGAATGAAGGCAAAGGTGCCTTCCCATCTGTACTTCTTTCTCAATATTTATATCACCCCGCAGTGTAGTAATTAAATGGGGTTCTTACAGCCAAAGTGAAATAACTCGACATTTTAGACCAAAGGGTATCAGGTAAGGTCAAGTCCAGACGGGAAAACTGTACAGTTGAGGTCACAAGAAGAACACTTAGGAACTTCCCAGAAACTTTTTTTTTCTTGCCTTTTTAATCAAAATAAATTCCAACCATTATAAAAGGGTATATGAAGAGGGAAGATACAGTCTCAAGAGACTCTTCAGTTGGGCTTCATTTCTTCTTACACTCCCTTTTAAATTTTCTTATATAGCTGCTTCTGCTTTGGAAGGCTTAAAAGGAACTGCTTCTAAACCACTTACAAGATAAAGCACCTTACCTGTATGCAAGTGCCCCAGCAAAATGGCTCTCGATGTAAGTGTCCATTACAGGCTTAAAGTGATGAAATTTGCTATCTTGCAGCAAATTTATGATGTGAACCTACAAGGAGAATTAAGCTTTATAAAATGGAATGCAAATCAAGATTCTAAAACATTCTTTTTCAGATGCACTCTTACATTATGAAGAGCATGTTTCTGAAGCAACCCTAGTAGTTGAGGTTGAGACAAAACTGTTAATCTTAAGTGAATTTGAACTTACCAAAGAATCAAACACTTTGGATCCATATTTTTGGGAATTTTCATCTAAAATTCCAAATAAGGTATCCAGTGTATCTTGCAGAAACTGTTAGATAAAGAAGAAATGAATGAATAAAATACTATTAGTCTTTCCTCTCCAAATGTTCTTCATTCTATGAATTTCTAAGAGGGGTAACAAAAGAGTTTACCTTTACTATCTCTGAGCCATCGATGTCTTTTAATTTGGAGAGACAGCCTGTGATCTTGTCTGGGTGGGTTCTCCATTTCAAAAGATCAAGCATATCACCTTTCCAAACAGAAAAGGAAGATTAATTGCCTCAATAGAGAATAGTCCCTCATATAGCAGTGTTTTAATGACAAAAGTTAAATTCTTAAACATGTGACCACCCTGCCTGGCTACTTTTATTGTAGGATCCCACTAACCCTCTCTGGAATGGCATTGATTACTGTGTATCCTGATTATTTCCTTCCTCCCAATGTTCCTACTCATTCTTCAGTTCTCTAGTTAGATGCCACTTAGTCTGGGAAGTCTTTCCTGGAATCCTTCACTAACTGACCCATCCGCATGCTTCCACATCACAGCAACATTTATCTTGCTACTGTAGTCATTTGTCTTTCTGTGTCCCAACTAGACTATCAACTCCAAGAGGAAAACAATACAAAAAGCATCTCACGCCTGGCCCTATTTATTCCCAGCAGCAACAGCAAAGCAGCCAGTCGGCAAATATTTGTTGAATAATTCTGCACCTCCTCCTGGTGAAATGAGAGTTTCGTGAGGGCTAGGAATCTGTTCTATTCATGTTTTCATCTGCCAGCACATAGTATTCTGCCCAGCAACCAATTATGTCCAGCAACCACGGTCTTCTGACCAACACCTTGCAGGACAATGAGTTCTATACAACACTTACAAGCCCCGTGAATTGTCAGAGCATCCAGTGAGTCCTCAGACCTGACAGAGCCAGTTTCTTCCAATTCTTCAATTCTTCAGTTTCCTCACTTTCCTAAATTCATGCGCAGGCCCTGAGACTAATGGGTCCTCTGGAAACCTCTTCCCCTGGGAAGAGAATAATAAATTCTTCCCTCCTCTGTCTTGCAGAAGTTAGAAAGGCTTTGGAAGATAGTGGTCAAGTTCATTAGTCTCCAAAGGGTGCAAGGACAAGGTGGTGCTGGAGGCCAATGAAAGCAGTAAAAGCTATCAGGGCCAGCAGGTGGCATGGTGGTTAAGGTGGCTGGACTCCCATGTGGCTGACTACGGTTTGAGTCTCGGACCTGGCAGCTTGCTTTCTCACGTCCCTTCTCTCTCTGTCTCTCTCTGGTCAACTTCAAAAAATAAATAAATAAATAAATAAAATAAAATGACAATGAATAAAATTGAATAAAATACTTTAAAAAAAGTACTTAAAAAAAAAAAAGCTATCAAGGCTTATGCACGCAGGGACCATACAAGACAGTGGAAACTGAGAGGGCTGGAGTCTATTCTCAGGGAACCTATAGGACTGGTCTGGCTGGAGAGAAGCCAGGAGGGACTTTCTACACTACAGACTAAGAAACTCACCTTAAAGAACTTGTTTCAAGAGAAACCCAAATGGGATTTGCTGAGAGACGGAAACACCAGCAAGGAAACAAAGAAACTGAACTCAAGACATCAAAGAAGTAATTAAGATGAGAAAAAAAAATAATATGTAGTGAACAGAGATGAGGAAAAGCACACAGAATCTCAAGAGTAAAGAGAACCTCCGCTAAAGTCAATTCAAAAGAAAAACTTTGTGAAGGACTTCGTAGTAAGAAATTTCATAGTAAATAGGAATGTTCATCTACCACAAGTAGGGCTAAGAGGAGAAGCATCATTCAGCATAAAAAGAATGAATGAGTTTTTAAAATAGTGACTTTGAAAAAGAGATTTGAAATGTCTTTAAAACCAAAAATCCCTGAACAGGTTTACTCTTTACATCTAACTCAGATATCCTGGAGATATGACTGAAACCTTTTCCAAACTGATGAATTGTAACTGGAATATCAGATATTTCCAGAATGATGCCCCTGGTAAAATAGGTAAGGCTCTATGTTCTTCCCTCCCTCTCACCTACTTCCTGCATCTGAAGGCCTCCTCTCCCTGGCATCTTCTCTTTTTATTATCGCCAATGCATTTCCCCTACCATTCACCCCTAACTTCCTGCTCTACCCCCCTTCCAGCTCTCACTCCTTCTCCTTGTTTTCTATCACTTCCTTTTAAAGTGAGCCAACTGCATAAGTGTTCAGGGTCTGGCCCAATGTGAGGAATGTGGAGAGGAAGGAGGTGGTTCTACTGGCCACAAGTGGCATTGTCAGAGGAAGCAGTGGAGAACCAGGAACAGGACCCTCATGAGTACCACTGGAAAACAGAACACAGTGGTCCAGACAATCAGATCACAATGGGACTGTCCATCTTTCCTGTAAGAAAGCCAATGAATCTCTAGATTGCTCATAATGGAGCAAGTGGAAGAGTAAAGCAATTACGTCTGTCTAGACATAATTAATCAAGTATGCAAAGTACACAGTTGGGGAAATAGCCATCTTCTAGGTCTCTGGTTTAGCCAGAGCTGTATCAGTTATAAAAATTAGGATCCATGATCCACCATGGAAAAGTATGAATTTTCTACACTCCATTCAACCAACACTTATTAAATGTAAACTATATGCCTAACCTACCAAAAGCTATAAAAGAGATGGGAGATATGACTCCTCTTCTTAAGAAGCTTAAAATCCTAGTTGATCTGGCAATCAGATGTCAAGCATCTGGTCCTGTACCTTGTCTATGAATAATGTTGGGTACTAGAAAAAGTACAGATCCTAAAATGCGAATTTGCTCTAGGAAACCGTTCGTAAAGAAGACATCATTTATTGCATGCCCAATTGTAGTGAAAATGGGATTTGTATATTTTCCAAGTCAGTAAAATAAATATACAGCAATTTAATTCCAATTATGAATTGGATTACTTCTTCACAGAGATATGTGTCTAGCATGTAAATTTCAGGAAGAACAACTAACTTCCTTTCTCCTTTCTATCTCCTGAAGCACGCTATTCATTTTCTGCCTCATTTCGAGCTGTCTTACATTGACAAGGTTAATCAAAGTCAAAATGATAATTAAGTACTTATCAGCCTCCAAAAATGAAGTAGGCATTGCATGGAATTCTGATGGCACCTTCCATATAGTGAGCTGTTTAATATAATGATTTCATGAATAGTTTATTTACCCATAGTTACCTAAAGTAGTCTCTGCTTTTACAAAGAAGCATCTTCTAATTTTCAGGATTTGGTTATCTCTATCTTACGTTCATAATTCTAACATTCAAAACTCCTGAACTAGAACAAATATAGCATGTGGGACCAAACATTTTGATAGGGGAGAACTTATTGTTAAGTTTACCTGTATGGTAGCCAGAATAATGAGGCCCATAGATATCTACAGCCTAGCTCTTGGAACCTGCAACTATGTTTACCTTACATGGCGAAAGAGATTTTACAGATGTGATTTTCAAAAAGAACTTAAAATAAGGCTATTGTGTGGGATTATTCAGCACTGTGTAATCACAAGGGTCCTTAAAAGATGGAAGAGAGTCAGAATCAGAGTGATTTGAAAATGCTGTACCACTAGCTTTGAAGATGAAGAAATGGGCCAGGAGCCAAGGAATGCAGGCAGCCTTCAGATGCTAGAAGAAGGTAAGGAAAAGGATCCTTCCCTAGAACCTCTTGAAGAAATTTAACACCACGTTTTTAGCCCAGTGAAACTAATTGCACACTTCTGACCTTCAGAACTGTAAAATAATAAACTTGTGTTGTTTTAAGTCAGTAATTCACTGGTAATTATTTATAGCAGCAATAGGCAATTAATTCAATGCCCAAACATCTTTTTGGAGGAGTCCAGTAAAATGTAAATGCAAGTTCTAGAGCAGACTCAGAGCTAATCTCCATAGAATGAGTTAAAATTCTATCTAAGGAAGTTGGTAACAGAATTTTATTACCTCCCTAACCTCCATGGGTGTAGACTGACCTCATGAAAAATATCTGAGGTTAGGTAATTTCTTTATAATAATTTACTGAGTTCTATCAATGAAGGTTTTAAGTAAAATCATTAACAACTGGATACTGATGACATCTGTTAAAACTTGACTGATGTATATATGTATACACACACACACACACACAGACACACAGAATTACATGCTGAAATCTAAAGGTATGTAAGGAGTGCTCACTATTGTAGTGCTACATTTTGCTTTTCTGATATGATGTTCGAAAGAAGAAATATATTTTCTTCGACAAATGCTGTTCGATAAACAGAAAAATGAACTAATAACATTAATAAATGTTTAGGCACTGGAGCATTTTATGAGATACAGTACCTATTATGAAGCTATTGTCCTCAACATAATGGATCTACCTTAATAATACGGCATTGAGGATGCTAGTCAAAAGCCATATGTGGCAACCATGAAGAACTCAAAAATGTTTGATTTACATCTTTCATTACAGACAATGTTTTCATGACAATTTGCTGAGAAGAGCTTGCTTTATTAATCATAACTTGCTAAACAATCACTGACATAAAAAGTTAACGCTAGAACAGAAAAGCAATATCCATCTAATTAAACAAAAAAAAAAGCCTTTATTATACAGCTTGCAATTAGCACTGTTTATGGAGCTATAAAACAAGAAATTAAGGTAATGGTATTTTCTGTCTTGCTCTCTCTCTCTTTCTCTCTCTCTTTCTTTTTAAAGTAGCTGAGTTTCAGTGGTTTATTTGAAGAGTTTTGTGTTTGGATTCCAATACTGGGATAATTTCAAAGTCCTTCTCAAATTACATGCATCCCAAAGACCACGAGGTCACAACTGCTTCTCTTTTATAGAAGTCACAAATAGAAAGATCAGTAATTCTTCTATACAAAGTTCTTAAATTTAACTTTGGTGTTTACTAAATATGCCTACCAAAATTCACATAAGTAGCCAGATATAAGGGCTTTCAAATACAACAGTGGTATACATTACCATTTTGTGTGAGTTTTGTAGAACAGAGAAAAGATGTGATCCAAAAGGATTCCTTTGTGGCCTTCATGGCTTGATTATTATTCCCAAGGAAAATGCCCTTTGAAAAGGGAAGCTTGAGGTAGCGAGTAGTATCCTGAAGGTTTGTGTTTTCTTCACACTGTCAAAAATATTAAAAAAGAAAAATGAGAGAGGGAAAAGATCTCATAAGAATTATTAAGCATCATTTCCTATTTTAGTGTTTATGAACTGGGAAACATTTCAATCAGTATTACAAATAGAACTTGGTATTAAAGTAAATTAAACAAAATGTATAAAAAGACTTAAATATAGATTTTAGATTCCAGCTGATCTGAGTTTGAATCTCAGTTCTGTGACCTCCCAAAAGAGTGACCATATAAAGTTATTGAACCACTTGGGTTCTCTTTGTCTTTATCTAAAACCACACTGTACTGCTGTAAGTATTAGATTATGTAAAGCCCTCACATTGCAAAGTTCTTCCAGAAAAGGTGAGGCACTGCCACTGCTGAGAAGGGCAGTCCTGGCTGGGCCCTGACCCTAGTATGGCCCATACTCTCTCATAGGGTTTTAAGTAAAATCATTAACAACTGGATACTGATGACATCTGTTAAAACTTGACTGATGTATATATGTATACACACACACACACACACAGACACACAGAATTACATGCTGAAATCTAAAGGTATGTAAGGAGTGCTCACTATTGTAGTGCTACATTTTGCTTTTCTGATATGATGTTCGAAAGAAGAAATATATTTTCTTCGACAAATGCTGTTCGATAAACAGAAAAATGAACTAATAACATTAATAAATGTTTAGGCACTGGAGCATTTTATGAGATACAGTACCTATTATGAAGCTATTGTCCTCAACATAATGGATCTACCTTAATAATACGGCATTGAGGATGCTAGTCAAAAGCCATATGTGGCAACCATGAAGAACTCAAAAATGTTTGATTTACATCTTTCATTACAGACAATGTTTTCATGACAATTTGCTGAGAAGAGCTTGCTTTATTAATCATAACTTGCTAAACAATCACTGACATAAAAAGTTAACGCTAGAACAGAAAAGCAATATCCATCTAATTAAACAAAAAAAAAAGCCTTTATTATACAGCTTGCAATTAGCACTGTTTATGGAGCTATAAAACAAGAAATTAAGGTAATGGTATTTTCTGTCTTGCTCTCTCTCTCTTTCTCTCTCTCTTTCTTTTTAAAGTAGCTGAGTTTCAGTGGTTTATTTGAAGAGTTTTGTGTTTGGATTCCAATACTGGGATAATTTCAAAGTCCTTCTCAAATTACATGCATCCCAAAGACCACGAGGTCACAACTGCTTCTCTTTTATAGAAGTCACAAATAGAAAGATCAGTAATTCTTCTATACAAAGTTCTTAAATTTAACTTTGGTGTTTACTAAATATGCCTACCAAAATTCACATAAGTAGCCAGATATAAGGGCTTTCAAATACAACAGTGGTATACATTACCATTTTGTGTGAGTTTTGTAGAACAGAGAAAAGATGTGATCCAAAAGGATTCCTTTGTGGCCTTCATGGCTTGATTATTATTCCCAAGGAAAATGCCCTTTGAAAAGGGAAGCTTGAGGTAGCGAGTAGTATCCTGAAGGTTTGTGTTTTCTTCACACTGTCAAAAATATTAAAAAAGAAAAATGAGAGAGGGAAAAGATCTCATAAGAATTATTAAGCATCATTTCCTATTTTAGTGTTTATGAACTGGGAAACATTTCAATCAGTATTACAAATAGAACTTGGTATTAAAGTAAATTAAACAAAATGTATAAAAAGACTTAAATATAGATTTTAGATTCCAGCTGATCTGAGTTTGAATCTCAGTTCTGTGACCTCCCAAAAGAGTGACCATATAAAGTTATTGAACCACTTGGGTTCTCTTTGTCTTTATCTAAAACCACACTGTACTGCTGTAAGTATTAGATTATGTAAAGCCCTCACATTGCAAAGTTCTTCCAGAAAAGGTGAGGCACTGCCACTGCTGAGAAGGGCAGTCCTGGCTGGGCCCTGACCCTAGTATGGCCCATACTCTCTCATAGCCCACTTCTGACCACTGGCCCAGTAAAAGGCAAGGGAAACTGGTGACCTTCTCTAGCTCATGATGTAGATGTAGGCAGGACCTTCCATGGGCCTTTGCTTAGAAGATCAGTCTTGTTTTTGGTTTCAAGACACCCACCCACCTCAGGACTAGGGACTCAGGACCAGGGACCTAGTCCCAGCCATGCCCACAATGGCTATGCTAAGAAAAAAAAAAAAAAAGTCATATTTGCAGTGACTATAACTTTTTTTTTCTTAAGAATGATTTTATTTATTATTATTACTTTTTAATGTGACCAGAGAGAGAGAGAGGGGGAAAGCAAACAGCCATGTCTGGGACTCAAACCACAGTCAGCCATGTGGGAGTCCAACACCATAACCAACAAACCATCTGCCAGCTCCATCCATAGCTTTTTTTAAACAATGATTAAATCCTTTCAACTTCTTATTGGAGGCAGATATTAAACAGTTCCTCACTTTGAACTAAGGAAATATTATTTAGTAACCTAATCGTCCCACTATATGAAGGTAATCTCTACTTCACAGAAATGTCAGCTAATGAATGTAAAAGAAATTACAGATTTAGAAAACATAATTTCATATTCCTACTATAATTATTTCTTTAGTCAAGAGTTGTTGCTTAGTGCTAAGAGCAGCAGGAGAACTGTTGATAAGGAATTTGATTTTTTTTTTTTTTTAATTTTGCAATAGGGTGTGTATGCTCACCAGAGAGAGACAAATAGAAAGAGAGAAAGAGTGAGAAATCACGCCTGGAGAGGGGAAGACCACCCCCTAACCCTTTCTCTTCCATTCTCTCAAGATCTTGGAATGTGGGATGTTCATACAATGTCGCTGTTAACAGCACAGATTACTCCCTACTGGCAAGTGGACAAATGTTAACTGCATCAGGTTATCACACCAATGCAGGGCCATGTGAAGACACATCAACAAAATGCATTCTTACCAAAGATGATGAGTTTCTGCTTCAAAGGAAACCCAAGGGATAGAGTAACATACTGAATGCCAGTACAGGAAAGTGACCAGACAAATACAGAAGGTAAGATTTTCTGCAGGATGCCTGGCCCTATCTCAAGTCAGTGTTTAAAAAAAAAATGTAATTGTTCTAGATTAAAAACAACTAAGAGACAGACTGTTTTATTCCTAGTATCAGGACCTGGTGCATGGCAAGTCACGACACTCTAAAGGTATGGTATTCCCTCCCTGAATCTGGTCTGTGGTTAGAAACATGCTCTGTCTGTTCTCCCATCTGTAGCCTGACCTGTGCTCCATATGTCTATCCACTACTTCCTATTGCAAACAAGGTTTCATGCCAGATCTAGCATGGTCTCAGACACTGCCCAGCTATTTTCAGAGCTCTTCCCTGGGAGCTGGAGTCTATCCTGGTCTGGCATACACCATCTGTGCATGGAAATTCTGCCGGTATAGCTGTATCTCCTATCTCCTCCCAACTTCTCCACTAATTGCCTGACTCTTGAGCACTTCTAGAAACCTCCTGGAATTTCTGCTTGAAATGCTCATCCAGCTCAACTGGTTGCCATGGGGCTGACCACCTCTGTGGGTGAAGATGTAATGGCTGTTTTATGTCATTTTATGTTTAGGGGACACTGTGATGAGAGGCTTCCACTATGTCAATGTGTAGGCAGGTCAGTTCTACCAAGACTGGTTCCCTTTACTTCTCCCCAATACTGGAACCCAAGATGTCTGCATCTGAATCTGAAGAACTACACCTTGATAGCATCTTACAGCTAAATTCATACACAAATACAGCAGTTAATTTAAACAACAGTGTGGACACAAAAGCTATTTTTGAGAGAGCTTTCACTAAGGAACCTGTGGTGTATTTGTATGTGTGAAAGGGAGGAGGGGAGAAAACTGCCCAGCAACTCAGTAGCAAAACAAAACAAATGTAACTACTCTTTAGTCTGTAAGGACCCTTTGATATAATATTTATCATGGATTAAAAAGTGATTTTTCTAGGGCCAGCAGGTGACATAATGGTTAGAGTGCTGGACTCCCATGTGGTGGACCATGGTTCGAGTCCTGGATCTGCTGGCTTGAAACTCACACTGGGCATGTGTCCATGCGTGCCCCAAATCCCAGGAACATAATGAAAGGAAGGGACTGCAGCATGGCCATTCCCCCAGCGCGTTATTTCTCACTTTCCCTCTCTCTGTCTCTCCAGCACTTGAGCACACGCACACACACACAAACACACACACACACTATGGAAAAAACCTTCAAAAAATAAATAAATACATTTTTCTATCCAGTAGGTTTATGCTAAGCATGAGGTTAGAGTCAGAGGTTTTAATCTATTTCTCAAAACCTAAATAGCTACACAGAAAATATTATAAGTCCTTTATTATTCTTCGAGGTTTTCAGCATACATCCTTAACACATCATACAACTACTGGAGATTTTAAAAGCAATCCAGATAAGTACCATTTATGAGGGCTTAATGTTTGTGAGGCGCTGCAAAGCACTTTGCAAGTATGTTCTTCTCATAACAACCCTACGTGGTGTGATATTGCAGCATACTTTGATGACTTGCCCAGTACCACCATATTGATAAACATCAGGGCCAGGATTTGCGCTAAAGTTTGCGTTCTTACCTTCCTCCATTGTTGGTTTAGCCACGTTTTGAGTTCTGCTATAATGAATTTAAAAATTACTTGTTTATAAATAAAATAGTGATGTAGTTATAGTTAAGACAGACAAGAAAAGTTCTTTTTTTTAAAAAAAAAAAGGTATTTGTGGGAGACATCCTTGGAGAGGGCTCAGAGTGGAGTGTGGAGCTGAAATAATTTTAAATCAAGTATGCCTTGGAGTCTTACAATGAAATGGTAAGTTATGAAACTATGTTCTGAAACCACATAGGCAACCAAAGGAATATCTGACCTGGATGTAGTGGGAGGAGGAGGGACAGGTAGGAGCAGGTGACATGTGACACAGGAGCCTAGAGATACAATAAATGAGTCAGAGATCATCCATTCATTCATTTCATGAGAATCTACAGAAATGGGGTTCAAGATCAGGGGAGAATAGAAACATGTTCTAGAAGGTAGGCCTATAAGGCAGGAACAGATGTCAGCAGGAGTTCAAGCCAAAAATGTTGTCTAGCCTCCCAAAGGAAATGTGCAGTTTATTGGAAGCCAGGGAGTGAGGAAAGGTTGGCAGTAAATCCCCAGGCATTTTCTAGCCAGATTGGAGAAGGTTTGTTCTGTGAGTGAGATTTGAAACCTGAGAACAGACTGCAGAAAACAATGGGGATAAACAATTTCCCACTCAGATGAAGGACTGAGTCAATGAAGCCACAGCAATGAGGCAGGAACTGTCAGCTTGATGCTGCCTGTTCTTTAATTGTAAATCTCATATACAAGAGAGCAGTGGTTAGGGGTGTGAACACCTGTGAATCTGAGAAATAGAAGCTCACCAAACTGCTGCTACAAGATTTTCCCATGGTATCTGGTTGAGAAATGGCTCTGTCATCATAGTGAAACCTAGTTATATCCCTAACCTGGATAGGGTGGTTAAATATGGGTCATTTTCATTCTGGGGGATACTTCTAAAGCAGCAATTTCAGCTTTGGCATAAAGATTCTTTTTCTCATTAAACCCAGTATAGCCATAGAACAAAGCAAGACAGACTTGAGAAAATTAAGACATTGTCTTCCCCACTAGGGAATGCATTCTCTTAGGGGAGACCCAAATGCAGCTGAAGTATTATTGATGTTCTGGTGGATGGATGTTGATAGACTGATGAGGGAAGATTTTACAGAGCTGTTCCTTCTAGGAGAAATGAGGCAACATGCCTATAGTCTCTTGAGGTTGCTACTGGTTGGGGGAACAAAACCATGTCACTGTCATAGTAAGGAATAGTTCTCTGTATTTGCCCTGATAGCACGGGATTCGAGCAGTCATCTTAAGATGGCAAGTATTAATTTGCCACCAATTAGAGAGCAGAGAGATGAGAACTAACCCTCTGCTTTATTATCATTTAAGTCTGAAGTTAGATCTGACCAGAGAGACACGCTCACTCAGGCTCTTGCAGAAGTATTCAAAGGTAGCCTTTGCAGCAAGAGGAGGAGTAGTTTCTATCTTCATTGAGATTATATAGCTTGGCTCATGTTCTACTTCTTTCTCCAGAAATAAAATCAGTATAGCAATGTGCAGCGTGTTACGTCCTAGGCTACGTTTGACCACTATCATATATAAGGAAAGAAGTACAGGGTCAGTCATGGACAGTGTTCCAGCAATGTGATACCTGCAGTTACACAATACATGTGATTGAAGGAGTCACAATGGCAATTTAGTAATTTAAAAATTAGCACAGAAATTTAGGGTATATTAATTAAGTTAAAGGGTCTGTAATTTGTAGTAAGTTAGAGAATTAAATGAAAAACCTAAATTAATTAGACAATCCAGTTAGAACTCTCCATTACCAATGAATGAAAACAGATTTCCTTAGCTTTTGGTGACAAAATACTTTTTTTTTTTTTTTTAGGGACTTTTTTGATACGATTAGTCATCCTGGAAATCGATATTAAATATTTATTAAATTCCTACTATTTGCTAGTCCTTCAATTTGGTACTAAGAATATAACAAGGAAATGAGCACAGTTCCTGTCCTGGAGGCCTCACATGTCTGACTGCTCATTTGTCTGGTAACACTGATTACAACGCTGTGATAAAGACCGTTGGGTATCAGCTCTGTCAAGGAAGAGAAGGATGGCCTCATGGGAAAGGGGTTATTGGGACGTCAGCTATGAAGAATAAGAGGGCACCTAGAAGGCAAGGGTGGAAAAGTCAAAGGAGGAAGGGAACAAGACACATGAAGGCACTGGAGGAAATAAAAGTACATGTATGTGCTTATGGGGACATGACAATTAAATGCAATGCAGAATCTTGAACAGAAAAAAGACATTCATGGAAAAATGTGAACTATAAATGAACTTTGTGTTAATAGCACTGTAATGAGATTAATATTTTAATAAATGGACTATAGTTTATCTAAAAGGTAACAAAAGTGATAGTTCATTAAAAGATATATGGAAATTTCCTGTTCTATTTTTGTAACTTTTTTGTATATGTTTGAATTGTTTTAAAAATAGCTGTTAAAAAAAAAAAAAGACGTACCGAGATAACACTATGTAGTTTAGTAAGGCTAAAACAAGGCAATTTTCAACACCCAAAGCCTTGAGACTACCCCCGATCTCTTCAGTCAGAAAAATCCCAGGTGATTCTGATACCTCTTATTTACATTCACTGGATTAAAGTATTGGGTTCTTTAGAAAGTCATGACACATTTTGTATAGAAAGACAGAAAAATACATCATGACTTTCCCAGCAACCGAATAGTATTGAGGGGGTGGAATGGAGCAGTTGTGCAACCAACTATTTAGAGATGGAGGGTGTGTATGACAAGTTGAGAAAAACTTGCAGGTCTCTCTTCATGGCAGGAGTGAATGGAGACAAGATTAAAAAAAAAAAACTCAGAGATAGACATGCTGAGTTTTTCCTATTTCTAGAAAAGTCAACTGAAGATTTTTCAGTAGCTGGTCGAACTTTTGGACTAGAAAAACAGATTAGTCCTCAGCACAAAGATGAGGTAAGTTAATCCACTGAAGTGGATGAAGAGGATCTCCAGATGCGAGATGCAGATGATGGCTGAGGGTTAAATCTATGAGAATGTCAACATTTGTGGGTAGATAGGGATATGAGTCCTCAAAGAGGATGAAAGATGAAATGCAGGAGGAAACTGTCAGAACACAGGATGTGGATTTTCAAGATGATGTGTGGTTGATAGTGTTACAAGCTATAGAGAAATCGGGTGAAAAAATAAATAAATGGCCAGTGGCTTTAGCTCCTGTATTTTTCTTTAGGTTTTGCTATGGGGCACATGCACTTGCTGGAGAGAGAGAGAGAGATAGTGATAAATCACCCCTGGGGGGGATGGTCACACCACAATCTTGTCTCCTTCATTCTCTTCCTGGGATTTTGGGCATGCATGTACATGTGCCCAGCATGAGTTTCAAGCTACCAGGTCTGAGACTTTAACTATGGTTGGCCATATGGGAGTCTAGTACCCTAGCCACTATGGCACCTGCTGGCCCCGTGTGGTGGATACTTATACAAATGATTTTGAAAGAAAAAATATTTAAGAGTGTTTATGTAGGACCTTCAAAAAGTTCATGGAAAATCTAATTATAAAACAAAAATGCATCAATTTCAAATAAAATTTTTTGCACCTAAAAAAATTAGTATTTTAACTCTATTTTTCCACATTCTGAAATCCCTTTGTATAATCTGACTGAATATTGCCTGAAGAGAGGAAATGATAAAATCTTCAGGAGACAATAAGAGGGGCAGGGTGTCAGAGGAGTCAGGAGGCAGGAAGGTCCTGGAGGAAACAGGTGGAAAGCTTTCCCTTGGAGAGAAGGAGTCTTGCCCTGTCCTCTGGGAGAGGAAGCAGGAAAGAAGGGAAGGATGCAGATATGTCCACAGGTGACCAAGTATAGAGCACGGGAAGTTAAGGAAGATCCTGTCTGATGGCTTTGTCTTCTCTGTCAAGTAGATAGAAGCGGTAGGGTAGAGAGAATAGTAAGACTTTGTAAATATCTCTGCTGGGGACTGAGGGGGGAGCTGATTATTTGTCTGCAGTGTTAATATCCCTGGATCTATACCTACCAGGCTGATCCTAATCTATTATCACTATATATCCTCTAGTAATGCCAACTGCCTACAGAAGGGAACAGGAGAAGGTGATGCTGACAGACTGATCCAGGACTTGTTTTTATTTCCCATGTGGGCACAGCGAAATTAAGAATCGATGGATATCCTGGATAAGAAAAGGGAAAAAAGTAGTCAGGAGGGGCCTAACAGAAGAGCAAGAGACTGAAAAATAGGTATGGTTAAAAGTCAGAAAGTTGAAAAGTTGTGTTCAAGTTACTGGGAGTTTAAGATGTTTGATACGGAGTGCAACTGTGGATCTAGAGGCAGTGTGGAAGGAGGGTGGGAAATTGGGGAGGTTGAGAGGGAGGGAATCAAGGGGAAAGAGAAGCGAAACATGCAAGGGACATAAAAATGGAAAATTATCTGTTGATGATAATAAGTATGGTAATATCTTTGAACCAATAGACAGTGTATTCAGAATGGGAAAATGCATTTGGTACATTGTAATGATATGCAGTGACTGAATGTAATAAATAATAAATAAATATATGAAGTGGTTCTAGATGATTTTTACCTATCCATACATCCATATACTCACTCATCCACTTGCTCACCTATCCATCTACCTAGTAAATTGCCAAACATTTCTTGGCCCACGGGAGATCCGGCTGCGTAGGAATGAAAAAGACCTGAAGTAGCCATAGTGAAGCAAAATGCAAATGAAAGTTGCTGGAGTTGAAGTGACCAAGAAAACAAGAGGACAGGGAACTGGTTAGGCCAAGATTCTGACCTAGGGGCTAAACTGATTATGGGAGAGTAAATAGACATTTTGGACATGCACACACATCCACCCAGTGTAAATTTCAAGCTGTGAGGTCCAGGACTCGAACTGCAATTGACCACGTGGGAGTCTAGCATCATAATCACTACACTACCTCCTGGCTCCACTTTAATCTTTTCTTAATTTCCTCTTCCAGCAGATAGCTGGAGAAGGGTAGTCAAAAATATCGCTCCAAAGTTAAGGAAGACAATAATCCTAGCACAATGGAGTGAAATAACAACACTGAAAAACCAAATACTGTTATTAGCAAAGTTAGAAATTCCAAAAAAAGGTTTTGGATTTACCTATCAGTCACTTGGGGATATTACTGATGTCCTGAGAGCTGCAAAAGGGGCTCTGGAAGGAAAGCCTCTCCAATCCTGACTAATCAAGTTATCTCAGCATTATTTTTCACATTTCCTCTGGAACATGTTTTGGTATGAGGTGGAAGGGTAGAGATCCAGTTCTTCATTCCCAACACCTACATAGTCATCTCAACACTACTTAATAGGATTTTTTTTAAGCCAATGCTTTTAAGTCCAATCTTCCCTCATTTTTCTTTTTAAATAATAAATTCAGGTTGAAATTATCAATAGGCTATGTGACTTCCTGCCTTGGCAGAGGAAGAATAAGCAAGCATTATGTTGGTAATATGGTTTTCTAATCATGAACTCCAAGCGGCCTTAAGCTAAAATTGAACTTGCTGGCTCAGTACTATGAAAACAAAAGAAAACAGAAACTAAAACACATACAATATCAACCATGCTAAAAACAAAACAATACTTGGCAAGTATTTCATACTCTAAATAAGCAACACTAACTCTACTTAATTTGTAAGAAAACTCACTACATAAGCATTTTTCTGTGGAGCGAATGTTTCCTGATTGGGCAATACAAGGTAGATCTCCCCATCTGATAGACACCATCCTAAGCATCCTGTGGTTAAGGAAGATCAATGGGGACACGTGCCCTTCAAACTGTTTAAGCTCAAATAAATCTTCCTTCAGGGATTAGAATGCTAGGTACTAAGTCAAAATTGTATAAGGGTTCGACTGATTTAACCATGTGTGTTTGAGGAAAGTTTTGGCCCTGACAACAGGCACCAGAAGTCAGTATCAGCTAAACTCCTAAATGCTCAGAGAAGCAAGCCCTGCTATGTCCTCTGGCATTTTAAGCATAAGGGTCTCTATAATCAGTAACCAAGGTTATTGGTATTATTCACACTCATTTGGAGAAATCAACCTGGAGTTGATTGAAAACCTAGCACCTGCTAAAGATTCACCTTCCGACCAACCCTTAGGGCAGAAGGTCCACATGTGATTACAGAAGTGATTCATTCCTCTATGTGTTATTAGTTGAGAGCACAATTTTAATTCTCTTAGGCCTGCCTTTTCTGAATCATGATTTGGTGTTATGCAGCCATTCATACAAAGTACTATTGTTGTGCTTTTAGAAAGCTGTAGCTGGAGACATTGTCTGTTACATTATGTATGTCTTGTAAGGGAGCCTCAGACCTAAGATAAATAAATCATTCCATGTGTCTAGAACATTTAATTCCTTGTTTGCTTTACACATTATTCTACTTTCAAATATGTTTCTTTGCATTTTAACCATATTGACCCTTTAGCACACTTTATGAAGTACAGAGAATGTAAGTGCCAGGAAAGGAGGTATTTGACTGGTTTGCTGCTTTATTCCCAGTACCTATAACAGTGGCTGGCTGTAGTTTGCAGTCAACAAACATGTTGAATAAATAATGAGAAAGTGAATGGTTAAAGAAATATGCACATACACTTAACAGAAATTACCAGATGTTGTTCATCATCACTTATTCTATTAGCAGTTACCCAAAGCAAAGAAAGTTTTTGTCTGTAATCACCTTCACTCATTTGAATAATCTCGGTTGTTGTTCTAGAAGGACTTGCAGATCTCCTGGGGTAAGTTGAGGCACTGTCAGATAACTCTAGGACAGTGGGCTAAGTAGAATATGAAAAGGTGGGTGCAGGTACCCAGGGAGCTAAGGAGGGCACTGGCCAGCTGGGAAGTGGACATAGGGAGCAGGGGACAGTCTCTGAAAAGGGTATGGCCAAAGTGAGCCTTGGGATGAGCAGGAGAGAGGCAGGGCAGGAGTGACTCCAGGAGTCCCAAGGGCAAGACAGAGCAGGGCAAAGAGAACCAGCTGGCTGGAGGTAAGGAACTAGCAAGAGCTCACATGCTGGAGCAGGAAGAGGCAGGAAGTGGTGGAAGGAAAGCAGTAGGAGGTGGAGGCCTGGGCTTCATTCTGTCAGCATTGACAAGCTTTTGAATGGCACTAAATAGGAAAGTGACCTCCTTGGATCTGAACCATAGATGGTTCCCCTACTGTCTGGGTGGGTCTCGATCTGAGGAAGATAAGACCCAATTGGGCAGGCTCAGCGAGCAAAGGTGAGAGCAAACAAGAGTCTGGACTTCGCATGGCTATAGAAAGGGAGAAATGAAAAGGAGAAATACGTATTTCAGAGGTAATTGCCTGTGTATGTTAAAAATACATTTTTATTTTATACTTCATTATTAACTAGTGTTCTCAGATAATTTCTGTGGGGTTCTTGCTTTACAAGTTTTCTTTTTTTTTGCCTCCTACTGCATAATTTGTTTAAAATGTTTTTTATGACAATTCTTGAGTCAAAAGAACTCTTCAAGTTGTCATAACAAAGCACAGCCACTTCTCTGCTTGCTTAGTAAGAGCAGCAGACCAAAAAAAAAAAAAAAAGAATGCATTGCTAGATGACCTTGCTGAATTTACCTCTGGGTGTATACAGATTAAGATGAGAAAGCATGTTTTGGTAATAATTAAAAACTTATTTAATCCTAGCACAACATTGCAAAAGACTTCAAAATCAACATAGAGACTTACCACACTTCTACCGCTAAAAATGACCTAAAAAAATACCTACAACTTGAAAAAAAAATCAGAATATATTGGGTTGTCTGAAAAGTCATGATGCATTTTTAGATAGAAAAACATAGAAAAATACAGCATGACTTTTCTGATGAGCCAAAAGAAAAAATACTTTCAATTTACTCTCTTTACGAGGAACTTAGAAAAGAGTATTCTTTCAGTCTTTTTTTTTTTCTTTTCCAAAGTGATGTGACAGTGAGTTAATAATTCAGTCCTGTGTTTCCCCAACACCTGGCCAATGTTACCTTATGCACGATGAGCTCATGGGTACCATCTGGAAGAGTCCTTCCATCTTCCTGCATCAGGGGGACAAAAGAGAAGCCAAACAACTTCTTCTCTCCTTTCTCCTTTGCTGCAAAAAATCAAACAAATGGAATTACTGGCTTATTTCAGTGTGTGTTTACACATTTGTGTTTAGATACACAGTTTGTTAAGAAGCAAAATAAAACAATATAGAAGTTACTCAAAAACCTACAAATAGAACTACCAGATGACCCAGTAATCCCTCTCCTTGATATTTACCCAAAGGATAGAAAAATAGTCAGAAAGACTCTTGTATATCCATGTTTATTGCAGCACTATCCACAATTGCTAAGACACAGAACCAACCTATGTGTCCAAAAATTGGTGACTGGGTTGAAAAAATAGGGCATGTTTATATTATAAAATATTAATTAGTCATAAGAAACGATGAGACCCTATCATTTGATTCAAAGTGGATGAATATAGAGGACTTAATGTTAAGAGAAGTGAGCTAGATTTTGAAAGATATACACTGTATACCCTCACTCAATATGTACCAAATGTCTGTACTCTATGGCAGAAATAGAAAGATCGGCAGCTACCA
>NW_006159742.1:756370-760990 GCF_000334495.1 Tupaia belangeri chinensis | reverse complement strand
GAAGATACAACAGTAGGGAGAAGACGTATAGATTCTGAGACTGTATTTTGCCCCTTCCCACAAAATAAGGGACAAAAATAAGAAACTTTTCACAGACAAAAGAATGTAAAGTTCTATGTTGGGGGGGAAAGATCTGTAATATTTGCTTTATAAAAAAAAAAAAAAGCAAAATAATTAAGAAATCAACTCCCAGATCCCCCTCCCAACTCCCCCTACGCAATACAGAGTATATTTTATAATAGGACATTTATCTAAGGTAATCGCCCTCTGAGCCCATATTACTGCCCCCTAATCTGCAAGTTACATTCCTTGCCTAATTTTCTTCATGGGACTCGCTATCTGAAATTGTGAAAATGTGTGAACTGCCTGTTGCCTTCTACTCATGTATTGTCTCCCTCCCCTCAGTACCACTGAGGGCAGGACCATCTGTTTTCCTTTACTGCCTCAAAAAGCGTCAAGAACATACTATAGCGGGTTCTCACTAAATATATGCTAAATAAATCAATGAGTCAATGAATGGCTGTGAAATCCCACGTTTTGTAGAAAACCCTCGGAAAGAGGATTTCTGCCTGGTACTTGACAGAATTTCTACCCCTATATCCACCTGTACATGATGCCCCCTGTAGAAGCTATTTCCTTGGAGTAAGTTAGGCACACTACAGGGCAGGCTGAAGTGCAACCTACAGTTTCACCAGGGCTTACTGCAGCAATGCTCAGGAAGCCGGAAATGAGGCAATGAGGTTTTCAGATGCCTAATGGAGAACTACAATGGCTAGAAATGCTAGGTGTCATTAGCAATTATTTATAGATAAGGAAATTGAGATCATAGATGTTAGGTAACTTGCTCTGAGTCTCTTAAGCACCATTCCAGTTCTTCCCACCAAGCTTTTCCCCAAAAATGGAAAAAGCGTGCACAGAAACCTATTTGTTCAACTTGACTCCCCTCTCGTACTTAGAGGAGCTGGGAGGAGTTCTCCTGGGCAGCAGTCTATTGTGGGCTGAATGGTTATTCTCTCCCACACTAGTGTGGAAGTTGAGTGCTACACTTGAATAGGAAAGTTGAGCATTGAGATGCAGTAAAGACTGAGCTGGAGGAGTTAGATATGGTAATCCTGAAGATCAAATAAGATCTTCAATTGCTTACAATCGCTTTGGATGTTTAACTCACAGAGAAGAGGAGACTCATACTCAGTGCGGTAATCCTGGTGGGCTGGCCCTGGACCCTAGCATGAGGACAATTCCTGCAAATGCAAAGGACTTATAGCAAATGACTCTTTTTAAATCATTCATTTCAGCCCTAAAGAGAAATTGGAAAAATACTGATTTTTTTTTTTTAAAGTTAAGCAAAAGTCATAGCAAAAATCTTTAGGAAAAGATGTTCACGTTAATGATAGTGCTGGGGCTTATAATTTAGAGGAAAAGATTTGGTTAGACACAATGTCCTGTTTATCTGACTGTCTTTTCAGTATGGTTTATGTATTGATTCAGAAATATAAAAAGAATAAAGATTCTATAACAAGTAAAATCGGCAAAAATAAGAAACAAAGCAATACTTTTCCTAAATTGCCTTCAGTTATAAAAGTAAATAAGATATGGTCCAGTTTCAGTGGCACAGATGGTAGGGTGCCACTGTACAATACTGAAGCCACATGGGAGGCCCAGGTTTGGATGCCATTCTGACCATTATGTCAGGTCTGACAGCACACCTGTGATCCTAGCAGAGGCTGGGGTGGAAGGATCATACTGTGGTGTGACCCATCAGGCCTCTCTCTATATATATATATCCAATAAAAAGTTAAATAAACTTTAAATATTAGGTTGTCTGGAAAGTTATGACATATTATTCTGTGCAAAAAATGTGTCATGATTTTCCTGACAGACAGCCCAATAAATAAAATAAAAATAAACAAAAATATAAAGTACATTAGCATTTGTCCAGAGATATTAGATCACAATTAATAAACTGAATAGACTTTTACATACAGTATGCATGGTATGGTCTTTTTTTAACTAATAAAAACCCTGAACTTAGGGATTCTACCATTATTTCTTGTACTCCAGCTTTGATAATTCTGTCTTCTGGGACCACCAATGCACCAACCCTTCCCTTCTTCCTCTGCTCTCCTTTCCCATCTCCAGAGCCAATCTTTGTTATCATTTCCTTACAAATACCTTTAGTCCTCCATATTCTTCCACACTTTCACTGTAACACTCCAATCTGGTTAAATCCTAACTTGCTGTGTCATTTATACCTAAACTAGACTAAGTCCAGTTTAATTAGTATACACTAACTACAAAGGGGTTCTTAGCTGGGCAAACCCTTTATGCTTGCCTAATCAACTCACTCTCCCACTTTTCTGGACAATTGTCTCATCCATTCTCTCTCCTAAAGCCTCTAACACTTTAGCCTTTTCTAGAATGTTACATATTAAGTAGCTAGAATCATAAAGTATATAGCCTTTTAAGATTAACTTTCTCGGGAACCAGCAGTTAGCGTAATGGCTATGTCGCTGGACTCCCACGTAGTTGACCACGGTTCGCTTAGAACTCATGCCGGGCCGTGTGCGTGCGTGCCCAAGATCCCAGGAGGAGAATGGAGGAGAAGGGATTGCGGCATGACCATCCTCCCTGGGGGGTGATTTCTCACTTTCTGTCTCTATGTCTCTCTCTGTCTGTCTGGCGAGCGCACGCACCCTATAGCGAAAATCTCTCAAAAAAAAAAAGATTAACTTTCTCTTTATAATATGTACCGAAGGTTCCTCCATGTTTTTTCATGGCTATATAGCTCATATCTTTCCAGTGCTAATCTACCATTCTCTGGATACATCATGGTTTAATTATCCATTCACCTGGTGATAAACATCTTGTTTACAGGTTTTGGCAATTATTATAAAACTTTTTAAACATTCATGAGCAGATTTTTGTGTGTAACTGTAAGCTTTCAACTTCTCTGGGTAAATATCAAGGCTATGATTGTTAGATCACACAAATGGAGTAATTTTAGATTTGTAGGAAATGACCAAACTGCTTTCAAAGTGGTGGTACCATTTTGCATTCCCACTAGTAATGAGTGACTCTTCTTGTTATTCCATATCTTCTCCATCATCTGCTGTTGTCAGTGTGCTGAATTTTGGCCATTCTAATAGGTGTGTGTTGGTATGTTTTTCTTTGTATTGTGTGGACAACAATCTTTTTGGATATATCTTTTATATGTATTTTCTTACCATCTATGGGTTGTCTTCTCATTCTCTTGACAATGTCTTTAACAGAGTAGAAAATTTTTCATTTTAATGATGTCTAACTTATCAATTCTTTGATTGATTGTGCTTTTGGCATTGTATCTAAAAAGTCATTGCTAAGCCCAAGGTTATCTAGATTTTCTCCTAAGGGTTGTATAGTTTTACCTTATACATTTAGATCTATAATCCACTTAGACGTTTTTTTTTTAATGATAGCATGTGCGAGAGAGAGAAAGAGACAGCAAAAGTAGCGAGGGAGAGAGAAAAGGTCCTTGATAGGATATCATTATGCTATGCTCCCCTTACCCCAGCCCTCCTGTTCCTCAAGATCTTGGGCATCTGTTCACATGCATAGTGTTTTCTTGCTGACTTGACATCGGAACCTACAGTTGGCTCTGAGGCTTCCAGCACTGCAGTCCAGCATGCTATGAATTATGCCACCACAGCTGGCAATTCTGAGTTGATTTTAATGAAGGGTGTAAGGTCTGTTTCTAGATTCTTTTTTTTTTTTCTGCCTATAGATGTCCTGTTGTTCCAGTATGATCTGTTGCCTTTTCTCCACTGTATTGTTTGTGCTCCTTTTTCAAAGGTTAGTTGACTATATTTATGTGAATGTATTCATGTGGTCTCTATTCTGTTGCATTATCTATTCTTTCACAATACCATACTGTATTGATAAATGTTGCTTACTCATAGGTGTTGAAGTTGGGTAACATTGGTCCTTCAACTTTATCCTTCTTGAATACTTTATTGGCTATTTTGGATCTTCTGCCTTTCCATCTAAACTTTAGTATCAATTTTTTTTAATCCATCATTTAACTTACCAGTATTTTTTAACTGGGATTGCATTGAATCTATAGATCAAGTTGGAAAGAATTGACATCTTGAAAATATTGAGTCTTCCTATCCATGAACATAGATTTTGTATTCTTTACAGTAAAACTTTTGAAAAGATTTATCTATACTCATTGATTCCCCTTCCTCTCTTCCCTCTTACTCCTATACTCACTTTCATCATCACAAATATAGTAAACTACTTGGCAGGTTCAATGATTTCAAGGATGCCAAATCAAATGATAATATCTCTGTCTTCGTCTTATTTATCACTGACACCTGACACATTGGATCAATGCTCTCTTGAAATACTGTCTTCATTTAGTCTCCTGGATTATATTCTTCCTTGATTGTCCTTCAAACCAGCAGGCTTTTCTATCATATCTTATGTAATGGCTCCTTCTCATTCTCCAAGTTTTAATTGTGGTGAATGCCTTAGGAATCTATTTTTGGACTTAACCACTTAAGAATCTCATCCAGTTTTATGGCTTCAAAAATCATTGATATCGGTGTTCTTACTGGCCCTGAAAATCTAACAGCATATATC
>NW_006159742.1:752200-756185 GCF_000334495.1 Tupaia belangeri chinensis | reverse complement strand
CTCAATGTTTGGTGACAACATGCTGATAGCTTGACACTGGCATGGTGGGAGTACCTACCCCTTGAAAATCAGAAAACACTATAAATCAGTCTGTCCCTGCCTCCAAGAACACTGTTTAGTACATTTTTATGAGACCACTCGACTACAGTTCTTATTCCCAAGTTTAAGTCTCTAGTCTGGGCTCATACAGTTATCGGTGACATCGTCAATGTCTTGTAGACATCTCAGATTTAACATGTCTAAAATAAAATGCCTGATTTTTGCTTCCCAAATGGATTTTCCCTATTGTCTTCTCACTTTATTAAATGACCACTTCACATTTATTTACAAGCTAAAAGCTTTGGGTCATCTTTGACATCTCCCCTTCTTTCATGTCTAAATTAATTTGTCAATTAATCTGTAAAAAAAATCAAACCACTACCATACTAATGCAGACCACTTTAAACTCATACGTGAAGATAGAAAAAGCCTCCTGCCTTCTCAGAGCAGCCAGATTTATCTTCCTCCCAAATGTTCTAATGGCTTCTCTTGTCACCACAAATAACCCCAAAGTCCTCACCATGATATGAAAGACAATATGGGATCTGGTTCTCCTGTTATCTCTATGGCCTTCTTTCTATTCCCTAAAAATATCAAGCATGTTTCAACCTCAGGTCTTGCCACTCTCTCTGCATGAAATTCCTTTCTTCCCCATACCGTAATGGCTCAGGCCTTTACTTTTTTTAGGGTGTTGCAGACACATCTCCTTATCAGAGAGGTCTTTCCGGACCACTGTATGAAGGATAGCAATACGGCAACATAATTTTCTAGGCTGTAATCCCAATTTATTTCTCTTCACTGCATTTATCAACCTAATACATTATATATTGATTTACTCACTTATTGTCTGTCCTCTCTGGAATAAAATCTCCGAGAAGATATTTTGTTGCGCTCACTAATGCATTTCTAGTACCCAAGAAAGTGTTTGGTATACAGTTGAATATTCAGTAAGTATCTGTGTTAGGAATAAATGTTATCAATATGTATATATACACACAGGGAAATATTTTGAAGCCATGTTATAAAACGATTACTAGTAGGTTCTTGGATTATGGGGAATTTTTTTCTTCTTCTATAAGTTTTGTAGTTCCTTCTGAATTTTAACAAAGTAGATTAAAACAACAAACCTGTGAACAATGTTTGAACAACAAGGACAAGAGGGCAGAGATCTAACAAATTTTACTGAAAATAGCCTCTATATTACTTTCTAGATCTGAATTATAATAATTTTCATCAAACGTTCTTTCTCCCTTTTCTTGCTGTTCACCTTTATTTTCCTCTATGTTTTTTCTTATGTTAAAGCTCAGAGCTCACAGGGCTAGCAGGTAGAGTGGTGGTTAAAGTCACTAGACTCCCACATGGCCAACTGCAGTTCGAGTCCTGGACCTGGCGGCTTCCTTTTTCTTTTCCTTTTTTTTTCTCTCTCTCTCTGTGTCCCTTTACGGTCAAATTAAAATAAACAAACAAACAAATAAAGTTAAAAAAAAACAATTCTTTAAAAAAAAAGTTCAAAGCTCACATTAGACCTATGTGAGAATTTATTAAAAAACTGGTGGATGAAATAGTATGGCACCATTCTGTTTTTTATATTTTCCTACTTCAAATCCTTTATGTGAAACTCTTCTGGGAATCTGGAAAGAATGATCAGACATTACTAGCTATCTTCTTGTGTTTTAAGACATCCATGAAAACATAATTTATGGAGCAAGCTTAGCAGATTCTGCAATGTGTCATAGTCCTGGTAATACACAAAATCCTCCTCTACCTGAACTTCGGGGAGTTACAACATCACTCAGCTGACGTTACTGCACATCTCTCGGCAATGTTCCCATTCCTCCCAGCCTACTGCTTCTCCAATGATGTGATTCTCCTGTAGTTCTAGCCTGTTATACTGCTCTAGAGTGGGAGTCACCAGAACTTCCTCTGGCCCACAGTGCACACTACTGGTTGCATCTAAGACAGACTTCTGGGGCACAAGAAATCTCAGAAGATCCTTTGACTGGGAGTTGGTGGGGGTAGAGAGTGGGGGCTTGAGGCTAGAAATGAGGTCAGGAGAATTAAAATAGAGGCATCAAGAAATGACAACTTTATGGATAGTGAGGTCCATACGGACAAATGCTGTAATGCTTCTATGGGTTGGGTTGTTTAAATCTGTAACAGAAGCCAATTCCTTTACATTATCCCAAAGGCCTTTTCTGGCTGACATTGTTGATTCTCATTTGAATACTGTTTGGGACCGCACAGGGATACAGGCATATGCAAACCAGGTAGAAGTCAGAGCAAAATAGAGACGTTCCTTTTGGCTTTACATTCCCAGAAAAGTCCTAGTGGTTTTCCCTGATCTAAGAGTGGATGGGCTCCTGACTGGAAGATACCCTACTGGCTGAGACTGCCTGAGACCCCCAGACCCAATGTAGTTTTTAATGTTGTGTCTCTTCTTTCTGCCTAATCTTTCTAGGATGTGTAAGTAGTGAACTGATTTGATAAGAGCAATCAATTTCAGGAGAATCCTTTATATTTCCTAAAGATTTGTTCTTTTCCCTCTTTTTCCTCCCTCTGTTTCCACAATGGTTATTGGCTCTTTGATAAGGAGCGAGCCCACTCAGCTCTCAGGATTCCCACTTACCTTTGCTTCTGCCTCCAGGACTTCTCTCATACGTCACACAGTCTGCAGATCAGCCCACATCCTCAATTTAGCTCCATAAGCAGACACTCCAATGACAAAGCCATGTAACCAACCCTCCAGACACTTACTGGAACAATGCCGAAACTCAAAGCGGATGTGTGCACCCCTGAATTTATCCACAGGAATAGGAAGTTTCAGCAGTTCGGACCACCTGGGACTGTTGTTATGATAGAGCACGAATGAATGGTACTCGCTAGCTGGTGGCTCTCCAGAGCCAAAGGAGATAAAATCCTAACAAAAAAACACATAGAGGATAAAGAAAGACTCACTGAAAGATTCTTTTGAAAGAAGCAAAGCAATCACTTTGCTTGCTCTGCCTGCTCATCAAATAGCATTTTATGTGAAATCACCTCCTTGTCCTCTGCAGTGCCATCTCCAAACTTGCTTCTGCCTACTGGGGTGTGCATTTAATTCTGCTGCTGCTCTCCCAGGGCCTATATGCCAAGGGCTGACCTCAGTGACACACGTAAGATGGGTAACTGCATGTCTCCTTTGAAATCCAACCAGATGGCAACATCCCCAGTGTGTGACGCCACCAGCCTGTTCTGTGCCTCAGTGGGTGAGTTACAAACTCTGAGGCCAGCCCTTGTACTTGAATAGCAGTTGTGATCATGAAGAGGCTCACTTGGTTTTTTGTTTTATTTTTAAAATTTTAAATTTATTTACATTCATTCACTGTATATCCTTACAGTATACAAAATGAGATTTTCCATCCAGAATACATTGTATGTTGGTTCAACCAAGGATATTACCATACGAGTTATCATCAACAAATGATTTTCCATTTCTTAAGGAACCTACTGTTATCATCCTAGTTAGTAAATACCCCAGTCTTCATATCCTGTTTCTGTCAAAATGAAAACACATAGAATTGTATATAATATTTTTTCCTTAACCAATTGCCAAAGAAAAAGCATTCATCTTCCAAACTATGACCACTGAAAGGGAAAAAACAAAATGGCACAAAAAATACTGCATTTAAGGAAGAGCCGTTATAATTAAAGTGTTGACCCAATTAAGTAAACAAAAAGCCTTTTGCTTTTCTAATTTTTTCCTGAGAGTTTTAATGAATTAAACAAAAATGAAAACTACACAGTAGTGAAGAAAAATAAGATAGAAAATATTGCCCATCAGAAATTAATCATATTAACGATAATGCCAAAAGTTATGCAGAACTGTTTTACTGATAAATATCCATGATTAACATACCTTTAAGGTCTGGCCACTACTGTCTACAATGAACATTGTAACTTCCACATT
>NW_006159742.1:738028-752183 GCF_000334495.1 Tupaia belangeri chinensis | reverse complement strand
TTCTCAAATTCTCCCCTTTCTATTGTGATATATAAGTCATTCCTCATTTCGCCTATTAGGAAAAGAAAATTTAAACTGTGTTATATATAATAGAAAATATAATAAAAAACTCAAGCCAAAACCTTATAAAATATACTGCAATAGTAAGCATATAAAAGTACAAATATACATTTACAGTTTTATAAAAGGTTTCCCATCTTCACTCCCAATGTCTGAGAAAAATAAAAGTCAGCCTCTATTGGTCTGAATTAGCATTACTGCAAATGTGCCTTTAGGAAGTGAATACGGGGCTTGAGTAGGAAGGTGTCAGTGAGTCTCACCCTTACGCACTATTTCCCTCATTTTATTTATGAGGTGTGATTACAAAATGACAGCCTAGAAAGGGTGGCTCACAGAAACCAGTCTTAATACTTTATAGTCATTAGCACTTGAGAAGAGAAGAAATAGCTTGAGAGGATGGCAAGGGGTCCATTTACAATGGAAATCTCTTCTGCAATTCACAGACAAAATGATCTCACCTCTGGAAGAATCCAGATGAGTGCTTTATAAGCACAGATGTAGAATAACTGAGTAATACAGAAAAACTCAGCTTTTTTCCTATCATCAAGCTATAGGACAAATGGAGGAAACCCCTAGATTCAAAATGACAGGTTCTGTGTACTTAGACACCATCTAGTTTTTTCCTCCACTGGCACTTTTAAAAATTGGAATGCTTTTTAATCTTACTGATTTCTTATTATTGCGAGAAGGAAAAAAAAAAAAAAGACAGGTGTTTGACGCCAACTATTCAGAGCAAACTTAGGCAAATGTGTCAGTAGCACACTTTCCTCTCTCCTATAGAATTACATTAGGGGGTCAGCAGGTGGTGTGGTGGTTAAGGGTGCTAGACTCCCACATGGTCGACCACGGTTCAAGTCTCGGACCTGGTGGCTTGCTTTCTCACTTTCCCTTTCTCTCTCTCTCTCACTCTGTCCCTCTCGGTTCAAATTAAAATAAATAAATAAAAGTTAAATAAAATAATTCTTTTAAAAAAAAAAAGAAGTATGTTAGGGGGGAATGAATAAGTGGTAAAAGGATAGGAAAGTGAGAAATAAGTAAACTAAGTGCTACTAGAGAGGTTTGGAAGGTAATTGCTGGTAAGATGACAAGGCTGAATCCACTTTTACTTACCACAGCTTTCAAACTTTTGGAAAAGCAAGACTGAAATGCTGTTTTCTAATTAAAAAACAAAAACAACAAAAAAACCTCCCCATAAGAAAGCAAATCAAGAGGCCAGTCCCAGCAGCACAGCAGTGAGATAACCCTCTGTGCAGTTGAGGTCATGTGGGAGGGGCCCAGTTTGCACCCACAGCCTTCCCTAGTGTGCCTGGCATAAGCACGTGCCTGTGATCCAGGCTAGCTAGGCTGGGGGTGGGGCAGTGGTATGAGAATCCTCTTGGGGTGCCTACCTCTCTCTCTCTATTTTCTTGGTCTCTTTCTCCTTCTTTAAGAAGAAATAAATAAAAATTATAGAGAAAAAAATAAAGAAAGCCAATCATGACAAAAAAATATATAACCATATGAGTATGTCCACAACTGGTAGATTTACAAAGCTTCCTGGCCAAAGTGTGCACAAGAAAACAACTCAGCTCTTCAATACCAGGGGGAAATAGCAGTTTGCCAGCCCACTTTCCTGCATACAGAGCAACTTTAAAAAATGATTTTTGCCAGAGGGTGCCTACACTCTCCAGAGGGAGACAGAGAGAGAACAGGCAAGTGAAAATGACCTCCCTTGGGAATGGCCATGCTGCAGTCCCCTCTCTCCCATTTCCCTCTTCGTTGAGGATTTTGGGCATGTGTGGACACATACTTGGTGTGTTTTTCAAGCTTACAGGTCTGGGACTTAAGCTACTTAGTGGGCTAGGTAGGATCCAGCTGCCTTAATCACTATGCCATGGGCTGGTCTAAGAGCAATTTTTTTTTTTTAGGGTTTTGCCATCACTGGAGAGAGATATATAGAAAGAGAAAATTAAAAGTCATCCCCTGGGGTGATGGCATGTTGCAACCCCTTCTCCATTCTCCTCAGGTTTTGTTTTTGTTTGTTTGTTTTTTTTGTTTTTGCATGCACAGGCATGATTTTTAAACTGGCAGATCTAGGACTTGAACTGCAGCAGACCATTGGGAATCCAGAGCCTTAGCCACTACTCCATCTGCTGGTCCAAGAGCAACTTTTAATGATGGCATCCTGCAAAAATGACCTAGGCTGACAGAAAAACAGGTGAGACATAAAACGCAAACTGAATAAATCCTGAAAAGGATTAAATTCTAACCGCCCTTTGTAAGTGGTATATAAAACAACATTAGTGGACACAATTAATAAAGACGTCTGTGATTTAGGAATTTCTAGTACCTTTATATAGCTCTTAAAAACAAACTTGGGGGAACCAGATGTTGGTGCAATGGCTATGTCACTGGACTCCCATGTAGTCGACCGCAGTTCGCGTCCCGGACCTGGTGGCTTAAAACTCACACTAGGCATGTGTGCGTGCGTGCCCATGATCTCATGAGAAGAATGGAGGAGAAGAGATTGTGGTGTGGCCATCCCCCTGGGGGATGATTTCTCGCTTTCTGTCTCTCTCTCTGTCTTTCTGGCGAGTGCACACACCCTATAGCAAAAACCTCTCCAAAAAAAAAAAAAAAAGACAAAAACAAACTTGGGGGAAAAACAAACAAACAAACAAAAACAAACCAACCTTGGGAAAGCAATGAACTTAGATGTCCAGGAAAAAAAGAACATATTTCAATGTATTGAAAATTACATCTGCGGGCCAGATGGTGGTGCAGTGACAACACGACATTCTGCAAGGCTAGACTCACAAAGGACAGTGCCAGGTTGGCATCTCAGAGCCTTCCTGCCCTGCGCACACCAGAAGAATGTGAGCCTGTGTGCATGCCTGTGTTCTGAGCTGGCTAAGGCTAGGAGTGGATTACAGCATGGAGCAACGGGGGAGTGCGAACTGTCATCTGCCTGTCGTCTGTCCGTCTGTCTCTCTCAGAAGAATAAATAAATAAATAAACTAAAAAATTTAATTTAGGGCCACCAGTTGCATAGTGGTTAAGGCACTACCATATGGTCAAATGAGGTTCCAAGTCCTGTACCTGGTGGCTTGAAAATCACGCTGGGTCTGTATGTGTGCATGTCCAAAATCCCAAGAACAGAATGGACTATGGTGTGGCCATCTTCCCCCGGGGGTGATTTCTTACTTTCCTTCTTACTGTCTTGCTCTGTCTCTCTCTGATGAGCGTATGTACCCTATGGCAAAAACTTTTTTAAAAATTAAATTTATATGCTTCAAAAGTTTTGGGTTTTTTTGTTTTTTTTTGTTTTTTTTTTTTTTTGTTTTTGCTATTTTCACTAAAAAAATATTTTTGGGAAAGGGACAGTTAATTTTACAAGTTTACTAGATTTTTAGTAACCCATTTCATTCTATTATTATATATATTTTACTACAAATATACACCTTTAATGTTATTTAGTTTAACAGTTCCACTACAGAATGCACAGCAAACTCACAAACTTGATCTTCTGAATCAACCAGTTTTAGCAAACAAAAAATAGGGTTGGTTCATTAATGGTCTGCACACATGCAAATTCAATAAGAGGTTTGGGAGGAAATTCTTGACAATAGTTTTCCCACTAATAGATTCCCCAGGTTTTAAAAAAAGAAAAGTTCACTCACATCAAGGTACTTGAGAACAAAAGGTATTCTCTAACAGCAGCAAAATTCCTTTGCTCCTTGAAATAGGAGACATATAATAAGTAGCCCTGCTTATATACAGAATATAAAATATCCATGGATTAATGCGAAGTATATCTATGGGACTTTTAACCTAAGAATTTCTCATAATGAGTAATCAGCTTGTCCAAACCACATGGGGATTAAATGTCCAGCAAAATTAAGAGTTTCATGGAAGGGTAGTTTTTCATTCTCACTGCTGGAAGAACACGGCCACTCAGACTTCAGCAAAGACAAGAAGGGATGAGGGAAGTTTGCAAGGTAACTTGTTTTCCTAAGTCTGCTAAACCCACAGGTAAGGTAGAGGCAGGTGGGGTGTCCTGACAGTGTCACAAAATTATTTTTCCATGTATCCTTTCAATGAGAATTTCTTGAGCATCTGTTGTGTACCAGATATTATTATTTTAGGTTTGAAAGATTCAACAGTGAACAATATAAAAATCCTTTTCCCTACAGAGTCTAAGTTGTTGTAGGGGTAGGCCTTTGAGCAATAGTGTGCTTTGACAAAGGAGCAAGATTAAAAAGGGCATTAGCTTCTTGAGCCTATCCCCAAAGCCTGTTTTGCTCATAATTTGACTTAATTATTTTTTCTTTAGTGTTTTTTTTCCCATAGTATATGTGCACTCACCAGAGAGAGACAGAGACAGAAACAGGGAAAGTGAGAAATCATCTCCTGGAGGGATGGCCATGCCACACTCTCTTCTCCTTTATTCTCTATTTAGGATTTTGGGCACGCACACACACACACACATATCCCTGATGTGATTTTGAAGCTGCCAAGTCCAGGACTCGAACTGCATTTGGTCATGTGAAAATCCAGCACCTTAACTACTATGCCATTTGCTGGCCCTCTCTCTCTCTCTCTCTTTTTTTTTTTTTTTCCTTTTTACAAAAGGGATTCTGAATGCAAATGCACCTGAAGTACAGGGTGAAAGGACAATCAGAATAAGGAAATCTATCAACAGATTCTAGTCTTTCTCCATTACCATTACTCTGTGTGGCATCAGTCCAGAGAGAGTAACAGAAACTTCTGAACCTCAGATTCAGGGGGATGGAAGTCAGGTAGAGGTAGCAGTGTTCAAAGGAATAATGCTACTTTGTTATGCTCTTCTGTTTTGGGGACTTAAAAAAAATTCCTGAGTATAACACATTCATAAATTAAAACACCTTATACATGCTTTAATTCTCTCTTCTTTAGCTGTCACTATCCTTGTAATCCCCTTTATCTTTTGTGAATCTTTTAGACTAAAACAAGATTTCTTTGAAAAGACAACACACGATAAGAAGAACATTTCTCCTGGATGACATTCTACATATGCCTCTCCCCAGGAATTCTGCAGCTTGCTATGTTCCAATATCGCAAGGTGCCACGTTTTGCCAAAATATGCAGAAGGATAAAGATAAAACAAGTGCTAATTAAAATCAATACACTTGAGGTTGGTGCAGGAGAAAACTAATAAGCCTAGACAGTGTTAAGAAAGCACCTTGGGTAATTAAGAGACAAACCATCAAGTGAGTATGAAATGGAGCCCTAGCACTAACATAAAAAGCTATTTTCCTGACAATGTTTATTAACACCTTGCACCGCTCAAATTTATTACTCTGTAAGCTTGACGTGCCCGACACTTTCTTCTCTTTAGCACGTCCACTGGCTGGGAAGCCTTTCACATGTGAAGATTTCTCATACAAAATATCACTGCAGACGAGAGTGGGAACAAACTCAAAGAGTTCAGTGACTGCAGGCAAATGGGTCAGTTAATGTCTCAACCTAATGGGCAAGAGACTGCCATGAGTAGCTGAAAACCTGGATCCTTGGTATTGTCTTCTGAAGGCCTTGGAGAAGACATGGAGAGCATGGCCATCATATGACGTAAACCACTGGACAACCTCAAGGGCTGGCTTAGTATCTTACCAGTACTGGATAAGACGTATGGAACTGGAAAAGAAAACTTCCTGTCTTTTAAACACCAAAGAAGATGTATAAATGACTTTGAATTGTGTGTGAACCTAGACCATGGGTGATGATAATGACGACATCGGCAGTGACAGGCTTAGTAGTAACAGCAGCAGCAACAACTTCACTGAGTGCCTGCTAGGTGCTAGGGATTTCCCACCGTGCTGGAAGTAGAACATCTCATAAAATCCTCACATCAACTTGATAAGGCACTATCATTTCCATTTGATAGATGAGAAAACTAACCGGTAGAGATTAAGAAATGAGGGGCTTGAGACCAGCAGGCAGTGTGATGTTAAGCTGCTGGTTTCCAACCATGGTTCGAGTCTCAGACCCAGCAGCTTAAAAATCACACAGAGAGTGCGTACGTGTGTCCGAAATCCCAGGAGGAGAGTGGAAGGAAGAGACTGAGGCATGGTTATCCCCCTGGAAAGTGATTTCCCACTTTCCCTCTCTCTGAGTCTCTTTGTCGCTCTCCAGCAAGTTCAAGTGCTTGATGGCAAAACCCTGAAAAAATAAATAAATAAATAAAAGGAAAGAAAAAAAGCAAAAAAGAAAGAAATGTGGGGCCAGCAGGCAGTGTGGAGGTTAAGGGAGAACGATCCCACTTGGTCGACTTGGCAGTTCAAGTCCTAGATCTGGCAACTTGAGAATCACCCTGGGGCATGTGTGCGTGCATGCCTAAAATCCTGACAGAAGAGGGACTGTGGTGTGGCCAACTCCTCTGGGGGGCAATTGCTCACTTTTTCTCTCTCTGGTGAGCACACGTTGCCTATAACAAAAACAAACAAACAAACAAAAACTTTCAAAAACCTTAAAACACTAATTTAAACAAAAGTGTCCAGGGACCAGCAGTTAGCATAATGGCTATGTCGCTGGACTCCCACATAGTCGACCACGGTTTGCGTCCTGGACCCGGTGGCTTAAAACTCACGCCGGGCGCGTGTGCATGCGTGCCCAAGATCCCAAGAGGAGAACAGAGGAGAAGGGATTGCAGAGTGGCCATCCCCCCTGAGGGGGGGGGGGTGATTTCTCGCTTTCTGTCTCTCTGTCTCTCTCTGTCTGTCTGGCGAACGCACACGCCCTATAGTAAAAACCTCTCCAAAAAACAAGTGTCCACAGTATTACCAATAATCCCACTTTACCCATGAAAAATTGTAATTCAAAGAATGAGAATTCCATCAGAGAAGCTAGTATAATTCAGCCCTTGTTACCTTAAGTACTTGAGCAAGGAAGGTATTAGTCCTGTGCTACGCCGTATTGGTCAGATCAGCCTTGAAACACTGATTTCAGTTCTGACACCCTTGGGCAATGGGGGCTGTAAGCTTTGTAATATGGTAAAAACTGGCCCCTCCCCAGTCTTCCCTGGGACTGGGAGACGACCTCAGGGTGACACAGTAGAATCTTAGCCTCTATCTCTCTGCAGTTACTATGGCATTCACTGGATAAAGGTTACCTCTCTTCCTCTGGAAGGATGGGGGTTTGATCAAGTGGTTGCACCTACAGTCTGTGGAGGCCCAGCAACTGGGACTGGAGGGCAGTGAGCGTTGGTAAAATTTAGGATGTACTTTTGGAGCCAGCAGGTGGCATAGTAGTTACGGGTGCTGGACTCCCAGGTGGTCTACTGTGGTTCAAGTCCTGGACCTAGAGGCTTTCTTTCTCACTTTCCCCCTCTCTTTCACTCTCACTCTGTCCCTTTCCAGTGAAATTTAAAATAAACAAACAAACAAATAAATAAATAAATTTAAAAAAAAAAGATTTAGGACATACTTTCAGAGGATGAAATCATATAATACTAGCTCCTACCTACTTTCTCCAAAAGAATGCTTATCTTTGTTTCACTTCCATCTTTGACACATATCTCTCTACAATAAGTGGTAAAGAATAATATTTATAATAAATGAATGAAGTTGCCTACAATACTTTAAGCATGCGGCACATACATCTGTAACACCCTTCTTATCCTAGCCTTGTAAGTCACTATCTAGTGAGCTCTGACCACATAGAACTTAGACTTATCTAAACTATGGCCTAAGAAAAAAAGAGATTTACTCCAAATGATACATGTAAAATAAACTTAATCTTGAGATCACTATCAAAACTAGGCCCAAGGGACCAGCGGATGGCATAATGGTTATGTCGCTGGACTCCCACATAGTCAACTGGAGTTTGAGTCCCAGGCCTGGTGGCTCAAAACTCATGCCAGGCACATGTGCACGTGTGCCCAAGATCCTAAGAGGAGAATGGAGGAGAAGGGATTGCAGCATGGCCATCCCCCCTTGGGGGTGGGGGATGACTTTTTGCTTTCTCTCTCTGTCTCTGTCTCTCTGGTGAGCACACATGCCCTAAAGAAAAAAAAAAAAACTCAAAAGAAACTAGCCCCATTCTCAACTCCTTCCCTTGCTTTATCACTCCTCCATTTTACTTAATTCTTTTAACAATAGGAGTGTCAGAGATCTATGAAAAGTGCATATACCAAAAGGTATCAGCAGGTTCCCTGACAGAGTGACAGTGTGCCCAGTGGATATCTGGGAGCCAGACTTTAGGGGAAAAGGTGTGGGTGAGGAAGATGAAATAGAGGGACCATGATGGAGGCAAAGAAAATTTTGCCTAGAAATAATCAAATACTCTAAATAAGAATGGGTGGTCAAAGGCCAGCAGGTGGCATGGTAGTTAAGGCACTAGACCCCTATTTTGCCAATTGTGGTTTGAATCCTGGAAATGGCTGCTTGTTTTCTCACTTTCTCTCTCTGTTGAGGCCTAGAGCCCTATAGGAAATTTTTAAAAAATTATAATAATAAACAAAATTAAATAATTCTAAATTTTAAAAAAAAAATGGATGTTCAGGACAGAGGGAGGGCATAGCCAGACTTTCTATGAATTCCAGACACATCAGCTGGCTTTGCACCAAAATGTCTAGTGGGTAGAAATGTAGTTCTTCCTGCCACTCAGCAACAGCCCAGGCCATGCTTCACACGCAGTCTGTTAAGATAGTTAAAGCCAGACTGTCCAACATAGTAACTGCTGCCACATGTGGCCACCGAGCAAATGAAATGTGACTTGGCTGGAAGAGACACGCTATAAATGTACAATACTCACCAGCTTTCAAAGACCATGACTGAAAGAAAGCGTACAGAGTAACGCACTACTAATCTTTAAGATGGATTACTCATTGGAATGATAGTATTTGAATGTACTGGATTAAAGAACATACACCATTAAAAGTAATTTCACCTCTTCTTGCTTTTTAAGGGTGGCTCCTAGAAAATTTAAAATTAACGTGTGGCTCACGTTACATTCCTACAGGGGAACATGAATTTCAATATTTTTAATGCTTGCTCTCTCTCAAGTTCAGAGACCACACCGTGGAACTTCCTGCAGAGTTATCTGACTTGTAGATTGCAGTAATGAAACATCACAAAAAATGACTTTTCTTAGTGGGAAATCAGATACTTTGGGCAACTGATTGCTAAATGACAGATCCTTCACTTAGGGAATGATCCAGAGGACTTTATCACGGCTTGAAAGCACACAGTCAGATCACCTTCCTAGATTAGGTGACCACCAACAGCCCTGCCTATGTGATAGTGAGACCAAGTGAATAATGTCTATTTCTATGTATTTTCCATTTCTAAAAGAGTTTGGCATTGATTACATTATGCGGTCCTCATAAAGAGTTTTGTATGTGTTCTTATCCTTGTCAGGGTCACAAAGAATTCATTCCGCAGAGAGGCAGTGACAGTGTTGACCAACTTGGCCTTGGGATGCACCTCACCTATCCTGACCCCTATGAGAACACTAAAGAGGCAAATTAACTCTGAAGGACAAGTCTAGAAAACAAAAACAAATCCTGCTTGTAGACTGTCCGGATTAACACTGGGATCAGAAATGTTGTTCACATACATTTTCTTATTGAAGAATTCAGCTCAAGTTTTCATTCTAGCCACCGGTGAGAACTGACAACTCTAAAAATAACAAAGGGAAGCAAAACAATGGATATTTCCCAATGTTAAAAAATTCCAGTGAATTCACAAATAGCTTTCAACTAAGGAAATACATATGTCTCGCCCATCTTCATCTAATTTGGAAGCATAAAATTAAACGTTGGGGGGTTGGGTGTTTCCCAAAATTTCATGTGTTAGAATTTAGTTATATTGTGAAAATATTAAAGTTAATCCCTTCCTGGTGTTGAAAAGCAGGGCCTTTGTGAGAGATTAAATGATTAGGGAGGGGGTTCCTGGTGGACTTATAAAGAGAAGGAAGGAGATCGGAACAGAGACACAAAAATGAACAGAGACAATTATGGACACAGCCACTCAGCTGTGACCTTGCCTCTTCATGTGAAAACTCAGGACTCTGTAAGACCCCCCTACTCCCCAGACCTTGGACTTCCAAATTGTGAGTGGAATAAACCTGTTGTCTTTTTAACTATGCAGGTGCAGGTATTTTTTGTTATTAGCAACGAAAGGGACTAAAACAATTAAGAAACCAAAGAAGAAAAGGCAAAAGAAAGAAAGAAAGAGAGAGAGAGAGAGAGAGAGAGGAGGCTCGAAGCTTTATAACAATTCCTTATAGACCCTGGCACTGCAGAATATGTCTGGGAAGGCTATTTTCCCAGACACGGTGAACCCTGCATTATGATGTGGTGCCAAAGAGGGACAGAAGTGAGCCTTACCTACACAAAGTTCATTTCCATCATTAAAGTCAGACAGAAGCTGCATGAGCCCAGCACATCCCAGACAATTATTTAGTCAGTGAAGTGTCTATCTTGCTATATATTTTTCCATTTCCCAATGATACTGCCTAGAGACCAAGCTGAGGAATTCTTCTAGCAGCTGGCTACATTCTGCTCTAAATATGTTTTTTATATTAGATTTGCCCATCAATTTGTTTCCCAGTGGGATGATTTTTTTTTTCTTTTTTGTTGAAGAGGAAATTCCAGTTATTTATAGCAACTGAAGGAAATAATGAATGGTTACATGAGCCACTGAATAGCATGCCACCAAGTAAACAGTTCTATAAACAGTCATTTTCGACAACAGTAGCAGGAGATGCTCAGGCAGACTGGGTCTCTGAGCTAGGTCAGGTCATCTCAGCAAACTGTACAGGCTATTTATTCTCTCAGCCTTCTTGCATGAACGAATTTCAATCAAGAGATCACAAAATGGTGCAATGGGCAATGCTGGTCATTTTAGGTCCTTATTCACAGCAATTCTATCGTCAGGGCTCGTATTTGTGCCAGGGGTGTTGTCAGATACAACTTCTTTTGCTTGCCTGTACACATGGGATTTAAATAATGGTTTAGTGGATCTCATTTCAAAGTATACTGTTGACAATTTAAGCCTATTTCATTTGGTCTACTTTTTCTCCCTTTTTGTGGTTGTGGATTATTGAGAAATACTCCTTTTTCATATGCTATTTATTATCTTCTAACATGTAGATGAAAGGATGGAAGTCCTTTGTTTCTATGAAATAAGGTGAAGTCCTTTTATTATCAAATGTTCTGACTAAAAAAAATTCATTCCTTAGACATGCCAAAAAAATTGTTTTTAAATGTAAATCACAATAACCTATACAGTTTGGTCCTATTCTGAGGCAAGATTAGGAGGCCTAGAGATAAGAAAGATAAGAAAATAAGATAAAAGATCAAGATAGAGGGCTAGCAGGAGGTGTGGTGGCTGAGGAGCTAGACTCCCACATGGCCAACTGCAGTTTGAGTCCCAGATCTGGCGGCTTGAGAATCAAGTTAGGCATGTGTGCATGCGTGCCCAGAATCCCAGGAGGAAAATGGATAAGAAGGGATTGCAGCATGGCCATACCCCCTGGGGGGTGATTTCTCACTTCCCTTCAGTCACTGTCTCTCTCCAGCAAGCACATGTACTCTAGGGCAAAAACATTTAAAAAAAAAAAAAAAAGATCAAGATAGAAAGAGAAGGAAAATGACAGGTCTAGACATACAGGAAAGGATATATTGGAAGCAAAAACTGATGAGGTTAATTTCACCTCGTCACAGCCGTCTGTTCCCAGGACAATGTGGAATTTTTAGAACTCTAGGTACCTTCAGTTCATTACTAAATAGCAACTACATCTCTTTCCGGTTTGTTTTTAATTTTTAAGCTTCAAAATGTTTAAAAGGCTATTCTCTCTTGAAATTCTGACTTCCAGACAGTTTCAGAAATTAAAAATTTTTTAAATTTGGAAATTTCTTTTAACATTGGAGGGGGAGCTTTGTCATCTATGACTGCATAGTCTTAGAATATAAAGCCTGCTATTAGCACAGTGGAGAATAATGACTAAGGGGTCTAGCTTAGAATTATCACCTCTCCAAGAAATCTTCAATAAGACCCTTTCAGTCGGAGGGAGATTCTACACCTCCTGTCTGCTCTCCTTGCAGCTTCTCTCTAATCATTCCGGATTAGTGTTTCTCTTGCCATATGCTATAACCCCACTGTGGGCAGGTCACATTCTCACCATCTTTATGGCTAATGCCTTACTCCAAGCCATGATCACCACTTACCTGGATTACCTCAACGACTTCCCTGTTTCTCTCCTGCCCACCCACATTCCTTTCAAGTATGATCTTCACGGAGCAACCACAGTGGCCCTGTGACAACTGAAACCGTTTGTCACACCTTTGCTCAAAAACCCTCTGGTTGCTTCTTTTATTCTGAATAAAAGCCAGAAAACTTAGTGTGACCTCCAAGGCCCCTTGATAATTTTCTCTCTCACCCCCACTCCCAACCCCATTACTCTGTTCTGGCCAAACTGACCTTCTTGCAGATCATCCCACATGCCAGGCAATCTACTGCCTCAGGACCTTTGCGCGTGTTCCCTCTGCATATTTACCTGACTCCCTCTCGTTCTTTAGGTCTCTCTCTGATGATATCACCATCTCCCCTAAATTTCTAATCTACCAAAAATTTCAATCTCTCAACTCACTACCGCCTCAGAAATACCCTACCCTTTTACCTGCCATGGTTTTTACCTTGGCACTTGGCATATTTAAACATATATATTGAGTTGTCGAAGAAGTCATGACACATTTTTACACAGAAAAAATACATCATGACTTTTCCGACAACCCAATATTTTACTTACATAGTCACCGTAATTTTCCTTATTAGAAGGCTTTTATTTTTGTTCTGTTTTGCTCAGTATGATGTCCTCCAGTACCTGGAAGAATACCTTAGCACATAGAAAATGCTTGATAAATACCTGTAGAGTAAATGAATTCGTATTTTAAGTCTGGCACCTGACACGAAAGTGTTCCCATTCGCTGCCTGCTGACCTGTACTAAGCCAAGTGTTCCCACAAACACATTTCTACTCAGCAAGTACACTATTCTCAACCCGCTCATCAGGTTGTATATAAAAACACTCAGAAAAACCTAAATTGCCATCAGGACGTAAAGCAGTGTGTTTTTTAAACCTTATTTTGGTTAGCATTTACGATAGATTCACTGCAAAATACATCAATTTTGCTGATTTTGATCTCAATGATCTCACTGTTTTATTTTACAGTGAGAAATTCCTTAACTCCCACTTTTTCCCACTTGGAAAATAAACACTGTTTGGGGCGGGGGGGGGAGGTGTTTTTTTTTAGGGGCTAATATCGATCTGACTCATATACATAAATAGATGTATAACAGATGCGGAAGTACAGACGGTATTTGCGTATGTACATACACTGATACATACATGTATTCATAAGGGGAAAATGTCCCTGGGAAGGCTAACTATTGCTCAGTGCCTGTCCTTAATCAAAACTTAGAAGGATACTAGACTAATTCTGTGGCACAGCAGTAACGTGCTGCTCCAGAGAAGCCAGATTCCACCAACCATGGTGGCCTGCTGTAAAGTATCAGCATATTTTAGACACAAACATGAGTACTCAGGCTCTGACAAGCTAGAGGACTGGAAGAGAGGGATTTCAGCATGAATAAACCCTCTGGAGGGTGTTTCTCTCTCATTTCATGTGTGTGTTCCTGTACTCTACTATAAAGAAAGAAACTTAGAAGGATATCCTCTAAGTGACTTTGTCAACATACTCTACCCGTGAATAAAATGTTTTCAGCATAGTACTTCAGTTTTCTTTCTTATCATGGTCATAATGAAATGTAGCCATGGCCTCCAAAAGCTACCCACCTTATCATAATCAGAACATGAAATATTTTGAAAAACAATTTGCTTATTTATTATCACACATCTTATTTCATTCTTCAGCATGGCCTATTTGAACTCTTCAAAGTTGAGAGCTTAAAACACTTCTCGAACGTCAATGTTTTGACATTGGTGCGTCCCTAGTCACTTACCAGGCATAATAATGTTAGAAAAGCCCAACTTCCTTGTTATAGATACTCCATGAGAAAAAACTGATGAGTATTCTCTTCTGATCTGTTCAATGTCTCCATGTAATAGCTGTAGGG
>NW_006159742.1:656663-737670 GCF_000334495.1 Tupaia belangeri chinensis | reverse complement strand
CTAAACCTGAAACAAATGAGAGACACCCGAGTCAAAAACAGAACAGAAACAGCGTCAAGAGAAACTGAAATGCTTTTAAGAAACCCAAGTTTATGGTGTCATTGCTTTAAACTAAGGGTAACGTTCAGACAAAATCAACAGAATCTACAGGAATAATACCTAGATAACAAGCATCCTACTTCATTACCCAAGTTTTCCCGTTCATAAGGAGGTTCACAGTAACTGGAGAAAACCTGAGCAGAACACTAAGAGTAAGCCTGGCTCTCTGTCTGGTACCCTCTCCTCTAGCTCCTAATCCATGGTGCACATTCCTGAGTCGTGCCAGCAATAGATGATGGCTCCCAGGCCCCAGAAAACAGTGATGTCAAAGCTGCAGTTCTAATGTTTTTCTATCTCTATAATGCCTATGAACAATTATCAAATATCAGAAGCATGGGATGTTTAAATATCTAATAATAATAACAACAACAATACTACTACAAGGATTTTAAGGCTCTTGATGTAGATTTTCTTGAAACTTACAAACCAAAGGTAGTTATAATGAAACAAAGATTACATTCTTGATAGTCTACGCACTATAAACTCATGAGGGTATTATTTTCTACTGAAGAAAACAAAGCAGGATGCTAGACATGGACAAACAAACAGGAATTTAGTCATTAAAATAGTAACATTACCTATTTTGTTTTTTATTTACTCCAATTATAGTGACATTACCACAGCAGGATGTATGGGACTTGAATAACACTTTTTTCATATATTATTGTCTCTCAGACAAGGATTACAAAAAAGGAAATTAATGTCATATCTTTATGAATTTATATGTATACAGAAGTTAGAAAAGATGCTAATTTTCTCAATTTTAATTCCTTCTCCCCCCCACTCCCACCCCATTGTCTTTAAACAAGAAAGAAACAAAAAATATGCCTTTGTCTATTTAGAACAGAAAATTCTTCTTTTTAATAACGTTTCAGTCATTATTATTATTATTATTATTGGAGAAGATTTTTGCTATAGGGCATGTGCACTCAACAGAAAGACAGAGAGAGAGAGAGAGAGACAGAAAGCGAGAAATCACCCCCGGGGCGGGGAATGGCCATGCCGCAATCCCTTCTCCTCCGTTCTCCTCTCGAGATCTTGGGCACACATGCACATGTGCCTGGCGTGAGTTTAAGCCACCGGGTCCGGGACTTGAACTGCGGTCGACTACATGGGAGTCCAGCAACATAGACATTACGCTAACTGCTGGTCCCAACTTTCAGTCATTATTAACCTAAGCTCAATTTAAAAATGAATTTGGGTGGTGGAGTCAAATAGATGATAAACCTACAACCACAAAGATCTTCAGTCTACATTATCACTTACCACCACTTTTCCCTCTGTAATGCACAAATGTGCAAACTATTACCCCCACAAGTAATTTACAGTACTACAATGCTGTGTAAAAACAAAGTTAGAATGATAAAAATAGCACTGCAATTAATAAATGTAAATCTTACTGGCCATACATTGATTGATAGATGAGAATCTTCCTTCAAATCACCTTCTATAATGTGAACAAATGAACAACAGCAAGAGAAGCCATGTTTGTCTTGCTGTTTTATGTGCTTGCTTTTCAATAAAGTGGTTAAAACATTAGGGAAATTTGCACATCTATTTGATTTTGTCCTCAGACTTTCCAGAGTGTACACATAAGACTGTCTCAGAGAATTGTGAGAGTTAAATATAGCATGTACTCAGAACTTTAGACTAAATCCCAGTTTTATCTAATCACCTCTTGTCTACCTCCCCACACCCACCCCATTTACTCTGAGTTGGAGGAACTGAAGGTAACAGAATGGAGGAGCATCTGTCCTTCCATATCCACCAGAAATGAAGTAGAAAAGAATAAGCCATCAAGATAGGTATTGAGGGAACCAGCAGTTAGCATAATGGCTATGTCGCTGGACTCCCACGTAGTCGACCACGGTTCGCGTCCCGGACCCGGTGGCTTAAAACTCATGCTGGGTGCGTGTGCGTGCATGCCCAAGATCCCAAGAGGAGAACAGAGGAGAAGGGATTGCGGTGTGACCATCCCCTCTGGGGGGTGATTTCTTGCTTTTTGTCTCTATGTCTCTCTCTGTCTGTCTGGCGAGCGCACACGCCCTATAGCGAAAACCTCTCAAAAAAAAAAAAAAGATAGGTATTGATCATAACTCTAAAAAATAGGATCAGAAATGCCATAATCTTGAATGCTGAAATCGTGAAAGATCAAAGTCACTAAAGTCTAAAATCTCTAATAACTGGGGACCAGCAGGTGGTGTCATGGTTAAGGCGCTGGACACTCCCACATGTCTAACCATGGTTCGAGTCCCAGACCTGGTGGCTTGCTTTCTCACTTTCTCTCTCTCTCTTTCTCTGTCTCTCTCTAATCAAATTAAAATAAATGAATAAACAAAAAAAATTATTAATAATTAATTAAAAATAAAATCTCTAACATCTAAAATCCTGAAAATCACAATCCCCAAAGATTAAAATCTCAACTAAAATTCTGAAAGTTAAATTCTCCCAAACCACAATTCATCTTGGGAGGTGGGGGCTGAAGAGGATGGTGGGGGAAGAGGAGGCTATAATAGGGGAAGAAAGCTGAATTCTGTGTTTCTACTAAATTTGTAATCTGTATATGAGTACAGGCAGAATGGATTTTATGGCCCTAAACAACATGGAAGCATGACCCAATGGGGAAATTTAATAGTAAGTAAATGCTAATGTTTATGTATAGCATATCACTGATGAATTTCAAAAAGAACACCAAATAGAAAATGAATGTGAATGTATTCTTCCAGGACAGCCAAGCATTAAAAAATAAAAAGCAACTACTCATTGTGATACAAAATCTAAAATGCAGTTAATAATTATGGAAGCCAGGCAATACTTATAAATTTTTCTTTTGCTTTTTTTAGTGTTTTTTCCCACTATTAAAATCGCCAGAATTATGGTTTTTGGTTTTTATTTCTACAATTCACTATGCTACATATTCACTACCTTTACATCATTTGCCAATCCTGGAGATACAAATTATGGAAATACTTTGAGAGAGTTCTAATCTGTTTCATGCAATTTTTGCAAATTTCACTTCACAAAGGTGCATTATCACAAAGCTGACTTCACGCATAAGCATCGTGTGTGTACATAAAAATGTTTAAGCCTCCTGAATAAATGAAGAGATTTTTTTTTTATACACCTGCAGTTGTGAATCTTGGCTTTTTGGGTGACCGCATATGCAGTGGTGACCCACTGTGGTTTCTGATCAATCTTGTCCATCACAGATTTCAGATAACCAGTTATAAAGCGGAATGCACACAATGGCCAGCCATAGTGATGTGTTTATACCTTTTGTTTTCTGACCTATTTCTTTATGAATATAGTTCGTCTGCTCATAAACTACACTCATGCAACTATTAGTGTACCTGAGTTTATCACTAAACTACGTGTGCTATTATTTCATTACGCAAAGTGGCCTATGGAATGTTCGGTCACATTTTAATATTATTTTCCACATAAATCCCCTCTACATGTAAATAAATGTTTTATAAGTGATTACATTTTTTTCTAGAATTGTATTTTTGGGGAGTTTGATCTTTCAGGATTTTAGACTTTTAATGAGTTTTATTTCAGGATTTTAGTGTTCAGGATTAATGGCATTTGGGAATATGTTTCAGGCTAATGGCCCAGAACTGTCTGAATAATTTGGAGACAACTGTCAGTGTAGCTTCGGAACACTTTATGTAGTACTACTGGTTTATCTTAAAACCCAGAAGCAGGAGAATGAACGCGAGCTACCATGTATTCGAGTCCATCTGTCCCAACAGCTATTCTGTCCTGGCTCACTCTCTCCTACTACCCTACCGCATCACCGGTGTCTCTCTGTTCTCCCTCCACTTCTGTCCCTTTACCTTCAAAACACTCACCCACACATCACCATCACCATTAAAATCGCTAGGAGTTGATGTCTGTAGAATATTAGTGTGTGCCAGACACGGTACCTAATAACACTTCTTCCTGCTGGGTACAAGCTATTCAAACCCTATTGCACTATTGTACATAAGCAATGCTTTTAAATAGAGAATAAAGTGGATTCTTTGAGTTTTACAAGTGAAGGTCAAATTGCTAGGACTTCTCCTTGAAGGATCTGATCAGAGAAAACCAACATTATTTGGTATGTATAAAGGAAGTGGAGAAATAAACTCAATAGTAAGGAAAAAGAGAGAGAGAGAGAGAGATCTTGCTATTCAAGGTAGAAGTGGAAAGGAAAACTGACCAGGATTCTTGTTTTGTCCATGAAGAGCCAGTGTTCATTTAATCAGAAATGACTTTTTTTTTTTAATATAAGCTGAATCTTCAGAGAGGATAAAATATTGAGAAAAGGAAAAAAGTAGTTAAAGAAGACGTGAATCCTGAAGAAAATTAAAGAAAGGAAAAGGAGAAAAAATATGTTTAGAAAAAGACAGACAGAAGAAAAGCAATAATGATCAGAGAAACGGTCACTATTCTCTAGACAGCAGGAGCCACAGGAACAAGAGCATGCAAAAGACAGAGGGGACCCATTTAGGAGGCACCAGACAGAAAGGAGCCAGCTAATGGATAAATGAAGGGAATGAGAGGTTGGTAGGTGGTGTGGTGGTTAAGATGCTGGACTCCCACATGGCTGACCACAGTTCAAGTCTCGGACCTGGCAGCTTGTTATCTCATTTTCTCTCTCTCTTTCTCTCCTTCATTCATCAAAATAAAAAAAAATAATAACAAATAAAATTCAATAAATACGTTTTTTTTTTTTTTTTTAAATGAAGGGAATGGGCAAAGGACAAGAAACAGATAAAATAGTGTGGGAAAAAAGGACAACTAGGTTTTTTGTTTTATTTTTTCTCCCTAGGTTTTTGCCATAGGGTGTGTGCACTAGCCAGAGAGAGACAGGGATAGGAAAAGTGAGGAATCATCCCCCAGGAGGGAAGGCCATGCAACAATCCCTTCTCTTCCATTCTCCTCCTGGGATTTTGGGCTTGCACGCACACATCTGGAGTAATTCTCAGGCTGCTAGATCTGGGACTTGCACAGTGGTCAGCCTTGGGGAACCCAGCACTTTAGCCATTCCACCTGCTGGCTCTAAGGATGACTAGGTATTTAAGAGTTGGGTGTATCCTCCAATTTTCAACCTGTAGGTTTACAGAAATACAGATCTAAGTACTTTAATTGTCTAGACGAGGGATAATAACTGGAGCGGGGAGAAGATTGCTAGTTGGAGGTGGCCTAACTTCTCCAGATAGAAGAACTCACAGTCAAGAATCAGAAAGGTCGGGACCAGCAGATGACATAGTAGTTACTTTGCTGGACTCCCACATGGTCAAATGTGGTTTGAGTCCCAGACCCAGATCCAGACCCAGTGGCTTAAAATTCATATTGGGCGCATGTGCATATGTGCCCAAGATTCTGAGGAGAGAATGAGGGAGCAAGGATTGTGGCATGGCCATCCTCCTGGGGGGGGAGGGGGTTGTAATTTTTCACTTCCCCTCTCACTGCATCTTTCTCTCTCTCCAGTGAGTGCATGCGCCCTGAGGTAAAAAAAACTCTCAAAAAAAAAAAAAAAAAAGGAATCAGAAAGGTCAACTGGATGGAGGTATTCACCACAATGTACTCAACTCTTTCCATAAAGAAACCATAACCCTTAGCTAAGAAACATCAAAGAATGGGCGTCCTTTATAATAAAAAAGATAAAACAGTACTGATGGTGAGTCCACAGGGACTAGCCCACAAAGAGCTACTGCAATTTTACTCATTTTTCAAGCAGGGAAACTCCTGATCCTATTTTTACAGCAGTCCTTAATTATCGTGACCACAATCAAGAGGCTGGATAAGTGAGTCACCAGAACAATAAGAAATAACATATTTAGACTAAGAAACTACTCACCATTACAAATGAGAGACTTAACAAATATTTACATATTCCTTCTAAAAAAGTTGAACCCACAGAAGCAGAGTGGAATGATGCCTGCCATGTCTTGTGTCCTTTGTCAAAAACCAGTTGGCAGTACATTTTTGAGATGCCTGACTGGGAATGGGGTAGGAGGGTGGATGGAGTGATCTGATCAAAGGGTATAAAGTTTCAATTAGGCAGAATAAGTTTTAGAGATCTACTATACATATAAATAATAATTTACTGTATACTTTAAATGGCTAAAACAGTAGATATCAATGTCATAAAAACATGATATGTGAGGTGAGCTGTCTGCTAATTAGATTGATTTAATCATTTGCCAGTGGATACTGTATCAAAACGTCACACAGTACACCATGTTCTTAATTTTTCTTTATTTCTATTTATTTTTGATTGCCAGAGGTCACATGCACTCAGCAGAGAGAGAGAGAGAGAGAGAGAGAGAGCATGATGATGCCATAATTCTTTTTCTTTTTTTTGTCCTTTTCATCCTCTAGGATTTCTCGGCATGCTGTACATGCACTTGGCATGTATTTTCTTGCCACTGGGGCCAGGATTTGAAACACAGTTGGCTATGTAGGATCCAGCTCCCTATGCATGGTTCTTAACCACTCACTATGAGACTGGTCAAGATATCATAAATATATACAATTTTATTTATCAATTATACTTCATTAAAGTTGATGAAAAAAGACAAATATTTATATGACCCCAATTACTTGAGGACTATCTTTCCTATCTAATCATTTATGACACAGGGCATGTTCATGAAATGCTATTGTTCTACTTCACAATCTATTTCAAATTCTACTTCACTATCCCAGACCTGTCCTCTATATTGTTTTCCACAGTGGCTATACTAATTTACATTCCCACCAACAGTACAGAAGGGTTCCCCCCTTTTTTTATTTAATTTTATTTAGTCAATCATTTATTTTAATTTGACCAGAGACAGACACAGAGGAGGAAAGAGAGAGAGGGAAAGTGAGAAAGGAAGCCAACCAGGTCCAGGACTCGAACTGTGGTCGGCCATGTGGAAGTGTCCGGCACCTTAACCACCACATCACCTGCTGGTCCCCCAGAAGGGTTTCCTTTTTAACACAGTCTCACCAGCATTTGTCATTCTGAGATTTACTTATTTTTTTTTTGGTTTGCTATAGGGCACATGTGTTCACTGGAGAGAGACAGACAGAGAGAGAGAGAGAGAGAGAGAGAGGGAGAGAAACAGGTAAAGAAATCATTGCCTGGAGGGCAGAGTTGGTGGCCATGCTACAATCGCTTCTCCTCCATTCTCCTCTTGGGATTTTGGGCACATGTCCACACATGTCTGGAGTGATTCTCACGCCAATAGGTCTGGGACTTGAACTGCTGACTGACTGTAGAGTCAGCCACATGGGAGTTCAGCACCTCAATCACTATGCCACCTGCTGGACCCCATTTTTCCATTTTAAAAATTGACTTTTTTGCTTTTATGTGGGTGAGCTAGTTGAGTTCCGTATACTTTGGCTATAAATATCTTATCTAAAGCATAGTTTGCAAATCTGGTCTCTCATTCTGTGGTGGTATCTTTATTCTATTTATTGTTTTTTTTACTGTGCAGAAGATTTTTGGCTTAATGTAATCCCACTTATCTATTTTTGGAATTGTTGCCCACACTTTAGGGATCTTGTTGAAGAAACCTTTTTCCTTACTCCAATATCTTCAAGTATTTCCCCAGGTAGTTTCATAGTTTGAGGCTTTACATTTACATCTTTGATCCATTTGGGGTTGATTTTTGTTACTGGTGAGGAGAGACAAGTTTCATTTTCTGCAGGTGGATATTCACCATTTGCTGAAAATTCTTTTCTCCACTGCATTGTCTTGTGTCTTTTGTCAAAAACCAGTTGTCAGTACATTTTTGAGTTTATTTCTGGGTTCTCTTTCTATTTAATTGGTCTATATGTCTGTTTTTGTGCCAGTACCATGCAGTTTTGATGATCACATCTTTGTAATATGTTGTGAGGTCGGGTAGTGAGAGGCCTCTTTATTCTTTTTGCATGTTATTGTCATGACAATACAGAGTCATGATTCCAGACAAATTTTATGATTATTTTTCTGACTTCTGTGAAGAATGCCATTGGTAATTTGACTGAAATCACACTAAATGTGTAAATTAATTTGAAAGGAACTGACATTTTAATTATATTGATTCTTCCAAACCAAAATCGAGGAATGTCTTTCCATATTTTTGTATCATACTTGCCTCCTTTTCTTCGCTTCTTCATTGTTTTCCTTGTACACATCTTTTACTTCTTTGGTTTGGCTTATTCCTAGGTATTTTATTTATTTGTTTGTAACTATTGTAAAAGGGGTTGCTTTATTCGGTTATGCCTTGGGCTGTTCACTAATGGTGTATAAAGACACTGCAGATTTTTGTATACTGATTTTGTATACTGTAACTTACGAATTTCTTTATCACTTCTAGGAATTTTTTTTGCAGATTCTTTTGGATGTTCCATGTATATAATCATGTCAGCTGCAAATAGGGACAATTTCACTTCCTTTTCTATTTGAATGCCTTTAATTTTACTCTTTTGTCTGCTCGTGTTGGCTAGAACTTCCAGTACTACTTGGAAAAGGAGTAGAAAAAGTGGACAACCTTGCCCTGTTCCAGTTTTTAGTGGGAAAGTATTCAGCTTTCCCCCATTCAGTATAATGTTGGCTGTGGGTTTCTCACAGATGGCTTTGTGTTGAGAAAGGTCCTTCTATACTTATTTTCCTGAGAGTCTTAATCATGAAGCGATATTGTATTTAATCAAGTGCTTTTTCTGCATCAATAAATATGATCACATGGTTTTTATCATTTCTTCTGTGAACATGACGTATTACATTTATTGTTTTGTGAATGTTGACTCATTCTTGCATCCCCAGGGTAAATCCTACTTGGTCATGGTGTATATAATCTTTTTAATGTGCACGATGGATTTGATTTGCTGCCCTGACTGCTTTTCTCCACCACTGGTGGGTGCTCCTGGCTCCTGGTCATGCTGCAGCCTGTTCAGTTTCTCAGACTTATGGTTTCAGCAGTGCCTGGGGCTGGGCAGGCAACAGCTCCCTCCCCAGAAAATCCTGCTGTCTCTGGAGCCCAAGTCACGGTGGCAGGGATACATGGCCCAGCCCAGTATGGAGGGTAATGGCAGCAAGGCCAGGCATTCAATGAAGGTTACTCCTACCAGCTTTATCCTATTCTGTAAATCTCACAAAATGGCATGTACTGCAAACACACACCTTGAGAAACATTAGGCCAGGGTGGTGGCAGTGGCAGCAGTGGTAGCTCTTCCATCAAGACAGCCCAAATGTCCCATCCCCAAGTCCCCACATATTCACATGCACACATACATGCACCTTCACCTTCATACATGCTCATTCACAAACTCACCGCCATTTCTCTGCAAGTATAAACTTTTTATTTCAGAAAATATATATAAATAATGGGACCAGCAGATGGTGTAATGGTTACATCACTGAACTCCCACATCAACTGCAGGTTGAGTCCTGGACCCAGTGGCTTAAATTCACTCTGGGCATGTGTGAGTGTGTGCCCAAGATCCTGAGAGGAGAAGGGAAGAGCAGGGATTCCAGCATGGCCATATTCCCTGGGAGTTGATTTCTCGCTTTCTGTCTCTCTGTCTTTCTCTGTCTTTCCAGCTAGCGCATGCACCCTATAGCAAAAATCTCTCTTAAAAAAAAAAAAAAAATATTTATTTTTGTGTGTGTGTATAAAATATTTTGTGATCACATTTTTTGGCCCTCAATATAAGGCCAAAAATGGGATTGCTCTGTTTCCCTTATTAGAAGAAACATGACCTTCAATTAAAATGTTTATGTCAGCCTAGATGTTTAAGCTCTAATTATAAAAAACTTAATATTTAATTTTAGACAAAGGCATACTCATTAATTATTCTGGCATCTGCCATAAAACATCATATTATTCGTTATTAAAGTCACTCAACTTATGAAACAGTTATATAAGAAAGAACTATTTGATATCTGTTAAGCCTAACATGGTTGATTATTAGGTAGTTCTAATTTTATGGGAATGAAAGATGGTTCCTTATAAATTCATGAAAGTTTGTACTTTTATACTAAAAATGCCAAGTACAGCATAATTTTTAAGTAGTAGACAAAGTTAATTTTAGACTACATCAGCCACTTTGGCACTAATGAACCAATAACACATAGTTGTAAATGTACAGCAATGCAAAATGGAAATCCTGGCATATATATTAAATAAATATATGTTATCAAGTATGCGGTTTAAAAAGCATATCATACAAACTATGACATCCTGTCTGAGCATTTACTTCTCTGTACTTTGGTTTTCACATCTGTGAAATAGTCACAAGGAAAACGATTCCATAAAATATTTAGGATGATGCTTGGCACAAAAGACGTGCTCTCGCCCATTAGCTGCTACTCCTACAACTACTGCTACTCCTACAACTACCACTGCTACTACTTATATCAGCTATCATCATTATCTTCCACAAAAAGATGGCCACACTTCCCTGAGTGGTAAACACAAGGGAAACATTCCTATTTTTTTCTGAAAGTCTTTTAAAACAGTATTTATTTAATTTCATTTATTATTTTTTAAAGAATTATTTATTCATTTCATTATTTTTCAATTTGACCAGAGAGAGAGAAAGTAAAAAAACAAGCCCCCAAGTTCAGAACTCGAACCATAGTTGGTCATGTGAGAGTCCAGTGCCTTTAACCACCAAGCCATCTGCCAGCCTTGATTTATTATTTTTTTTAATTTGCTATAGGGTACATGTGCTCATGGGGTGAGGAAGTGAGAAAGCAAGTTGCTAGGTCTGGAACTAGAACAACAGGCTGCCATGTGGGAATCCAGTGCCTCAACCACCATGCCACCTGCTGGCCCTGGCCCCAGAAAACATTCCATATAATAGGCATGCCCATTTATCATGAGATCAAGCTATGTATTATTATTTACTTCTAGAGAAGGTTCAAAGACAAATCTACATATCTATCAAGAACAATGCTCTACATGGAAGGTTTGATAAATATGTGATCGATAAATAAAAGCAGACAATGTTTATAAACAGAAACGTTAAAATAATGAAATTTCTAATAACATATGAATTCTAGCGTTATGGCTAGATATTAATAGGCTAAAGCTCTGAAAAAGTGTCAAATTCTGAAATACCCTGGTGAAGATATTTAACATGTAATCTGGTGAGGAGAAGAAGAAAAAATACTATCTTATGTTTTTTGATGATCATGATTCTTTGTTTTTTGTTGTTTTTTTTCTTTATTCTTCTTAATGTCTGTCCTTTAAATAGAACATATTTTCTTATTTTTCCTATTTCTCTATTTCATAGAATTATCTATATGTATGTGTATATATATATATATATTATATATTAATGGTTTTTTAATGTTTAGCACAAGTTACTGGTGTAAAGACTAAATTTAATCAATAGCTTTATGCTCTTCCTGAATAATTCCAAAAACTTGGATCTTTTTAACTATGGGAATGATATATTCTTACACTGTAGTACTTTATAGTCAATGTTTATATAGATTTATCCTCAGATTTGCCATTCTTTTTACATGTTCTCCTTCCTCAGATTTCTTTCCTTCTGGATTTCTTTACTCCTGATGATCATATCTGACTAGCTCTTTTAGTGAATGTGAGTAGTAAATTCTCTAAGTTTCTATGTGAATTTTTGTTGGTTTCATTCCTACTTTATTTCTACACATGACAGAGAAAGAGAGAGATAAAACTAATCCTCAATAGGGTTTCAACACTGCAATCCACTACCAGCCCTCAGACTAACAGCAAGTGTGAGCCAGGTGTAATTAGGCATGTCTCCAAACATGAACCAGGAACCTTCCCATGTGTGACTGTCACACAGAACACTGCATTTTACCTCTGCTTGTTGCCAGATCAACAACAGTTGTATCCACCATACTTGAGAAAGCTGACAGACTTTAAAATTCTCAAAATCCTGACTATTTTCCTGTAATACAGTGGTTGATGAGAAAAGTGTGTGCCTCCAATGTGTGTGTATGCCATAATGGAAAAGCAACTGCAAATGAGTATATTAATTAACCAAGCAAAAAATTACTCAAATCATGTAGTATTTAAGGACTATCCATGTCACCATTACACTAAAAAACTATCCTTTGCTGCCCAAACTTTACAAATTTCTCAAATTAAAGTATAAGTAAAATTACAATATTGATTAAAAGATTTACCTAAGAAATGTAAGACTGTTGGGGCCAGCAGGTGACATAGTGATTAAGGCACCGGGCTCCCACATGGCTAACCCAGGTTTGAGTCATGGATCTGGCAGATCTTTCTCATTTTCCGTTTCTCTTTCTCTGTTTCTCTCTGGTCAAATAAAATCAATCAATCAAGTAATCAAATTAAGTAATTCTTTTTAAAAAAAAACTTTTAAAATGTAAAACTATTAAAATCTTTAATACTGCATAACTTCTTTTAAATTTTTTTCATTCTTCTGAGTTTCTAAAGAAGTATGGAAGAAAAATGACAGAATATTAAAATATATGTTCTAAAAATATATGTGCCAAAAACATCTGAGCTAAGAATAGATGGGCTGATACTGTGAAAAGATTTTCACATGAGGGGTATTTAAAGGTCACATTGCAAACCAGAAATAATCACAAACAAATCCCTGAACTGAACTATAAGGATAGGAAGAATATAGTTGGCACACATGTATTAATCCTCATTTATTTTATCTCCTCGATTAGAAGCTTCATAAAGTTTGATGACTAAACTGAAATAGTCTTTTCTTTCCTTTTTTGACATTCCAAAAAATGTATGCTAAGAAAAGGCCAAAAGAAACTGCTTCAATTTATTTTTCTCAAAACAAATAAATATGGTCAAACAGCCCTCAATTAAGAATCTTCACCTCAGGAACCAGCAGTTAGCGTAATGGCTATGTTGCTAGACTCCCATGTAGTTGACCGCGGTTCGCGTCCCGGACCTGGTGGCTTAAAACTCACGCCGGGCACGTGTGCGTGCGTGCCCAAGATCCCGAGAGGAGAATGGAAGAGAAGGGATTGCAGCGTGACCATCCCCCCTGGGGGGTGATTTCTCGCTTTCTGTCTCTATGTCTCTCTCTGTCTGTCTGACGAGCGCATGCGCCCTATAGCAAAAACCTCTCCAAAAAAAAAAAAAAAAGGAATCTTCATCTCAACTCAGCAAAGATAGGCAAAAGCTTTTGTTTCAAAAAATTGGCTAGTTAGTCAAGGATCTGGTAGTAGAACAAAGGAAGGGTTAGCAGTATACATATTATAGACAATTTTTACAGTACTCTGGATAAGAATAATGAAGGGTTAAATTCAATATCATAAATTATTACAGAGGATGAGAAGGAACCCCAGCAGGAAACCTTGAACACACAGAGCCTGGATGTAAGCCTACATGTAAGAGCTGTCTCTTCTAGTTCATCCTCAAAGTCTTCCTACATTTTCCATTTTTACCAAGTCATACTACAACTCCAAATATTCAGGTCTAATCTTTTAAACAACATCTTTGATTTTCTCTGTTCTAGGATGTGTGAATTTTTCTTCCAAAATGATCATCCAAGCCCTTTTTTTTTTTTTTGGTGATATGTACAAAAATTCACAGAAAAGTTCATATTCCTTGATAATTTCACTTCTAAGGTGCTATTTGAAGAGCACATTCCAAAATGTGGATGCTTCCTACATTATTATTTATGGAAAATTTCAAAGTACTTAAAAGTTTAACAATAAGAATTAGAGAAGTAAATTAGGGCCTTATGCCTCCAAACCAGAAAAAATTTATGCAATGTTCTTAGGACTTGGCAAAGCTTTTCATTTTCTAATTGTTTTCCTCACTAATTTGGCACTAGGAAACTAAAAAAACAAATTTGAGGCATTTATCTTATAATTGTTCTTTTTTCAAACATTAATTAATGAAACAAATACTTATTGAATAACTCATCATTAACCACTGGACATTTTAATATTTAGCTAGATTAAGAATTTTTTACAGTAGAACATGCACATGCTAAATAGTTCAAATTGTACAAAGGTCCTATTATAGAAGGAAAGGTACTTCCCTACTGCACGTTTGGAGTTCCTTTTTCTAGAATTAATCAATGTTAACAATTTCTTATATATACTACCAGACCTGTCTTCCTTTTCATTGAGATACTAGCTACAAAAAGAACACCAGAGACCACATGCCCAAAATCCTGAAAGGAAGGAGAAATGAAGGAGAAGGGATTGTGGTGTGACCATGCCCCATGAAGAGTGCTTTCTTTTTCTCCCTGTCATTCTGGTGACTGCATGTGCCCTTTGGGAAATTTAAAAATAAAATAAAATAAAATAAGATATTCATAGTAAATACAAAAGGAACAAAGAATAAAATAAGTCATCATTGTGGGGGGAAAAAAATGGAGATGACACTCCAGGAAGAGAAAAGATCATATGCAAAAGCCCTGCAACAGGACAGAGTGGGCGACTGAGAAACCTGAAGGCCAGTGTTTCGGAAGCAAGCAGAGTCAAACGTGGCCAGAGGCCAGGCTGGAAAGACAGGCAGCAGGTACAGGAGTCATGATAAATGACTAGAAGTGCAATGAGAATTCACTGGAGAATTTTAAGTAAAGGAAACACGACTCAATTTGTGTTTTAAGAATGTATTCCAGGTGTTTTCTAGAAAATAGTACTGGGGAGGGGGAGAGTGGAGCCCATGAGCCCAATGAATAGCCACAATAGATATGAAAGTAAGGGATTACAGAGGCTCATGCTAACATGGTAGCAATGAGGCTGGGAAAAAATGGTAAAAAAAAGAAAGCTATATATTACAATATAAGCAGTCATATGACTGGATGCTATATTAGATGTGGAGGAAAAGAGAAAATGAGGTATTGTGGAAGATTTCTGACTGTCAGATCTGAGAAACTGTGAAGAGGTGGTGTGGCTCTGTACTGCGATGGAGAGAGTAGTTAAAAGAATAAAGAAGAAAAAAACGTCACTGAGACTCTTATTAATATATTACTTTTAGTAGTGCACTTTGTTATTCATGAGGATTTGGATTACTTCTTGGGTCATCCGCTTTCAGTCTGAAGAACTTCCTTTAGTCTCAGTTTTTCCTTGTTCAGGAATGTCTTTGTTGTGAATTCTGAATGAGAGCTTTGCTAGATATAAGATTCCTGGTTTACAGATTTTCCCTTTCAGCACTTTAAATATATCACCCCTCTGTCTTCTGGCCACAGCTGCTTCCCTGAGACATCAATTACTAACTTTGCTGGGGTTCCCTCAAACATGATAGTTGTTTTTCTAATGCTGCTATCAAGGTTTTGTCTTTATCTTTATATATTTTTACTATGTTGTATCTTGGTATGGATCTCTTCCTGTTTATCATGCTTAGAGACACTGGACTTCTTAGACAGATGGATTAATATATTTTTCATTAAATATGGAAGTATTCTGTCAATGTATCTTCGAATACTGGGTCCTCAAAAAAGTCTTGATGTGTTTTTACATAGAAAAAATAGAAAAAAATACATCATGATTTTTCCAATAGTCTACTTTCTTTTTTTTTTTTTTTTCTGTTCCTTTTCCTCTCTTCTTTTTCTGGTATCCCCATTTTGTACATGTTGGCATGCCTGATGGTATCCCCACATTTTTCAAAGTTCTGTTCACTTTTCTTTATTTCTTTTTCTGCAAACTTGTTTCCCTCAAATATGCACTGCTTTCAAGAATACCCTTAGGCTTGAACTTTTGCATACTATTTCAAATGAAGTTCATTCTTTTCAGGAGAGCTTCTGAGGTTTTGCTGTTTATAGATTGCCTCTGCACAAGGCCAACTTTGAGCCATTGTTCCAGAGTGAGATGGGTACACTGCCTTACCCACAAGAGTGACTTTATCAACAGGGTTCTAAACTGAAGCAAGAACCTCTGGTTTTCTTAGCTTGCCTATCCCTATGTGGAGCCTCTTCCCTGTGAGTAAGCAGGGTATCGGTGCTCCAATATTCTCAGCCCTCTGCACCTTGAGTAAAGCCTTTGCCCTAACGATCGGGGATTGGGCAGAAGAAGATAGCCCTCAATCTCTCATCCACGTTAGTGTTTCTTCATTTGCTGTATGCCCTTACAAAAAATTTCCAGACTTTAGTACAATTTTAGAACCTAATTCTCACTAGTTAAGGCTGTTCCAATTTTAAACAACTCCTTACACTGCCATTTTTGTGTGACAAACTCTAACACCACCACTTCTTGACAGTACTTGCATTCCTTGAATGTGTTTGGGAAGTGGACACCTAGAGCAAAACACAATACATCCTGAGATGTTAGCAGAACTTTCTAAATATGGTATTAGATTATTTTAGAATATCAAATTTATTAAAATCTGTTCATGTGTAAAAATACCTAGAACTTCAACATTATTAGAAAAATACTTTTACTTCTATTCCTTCCTATACACTTTATTAAAAAAATAATTATCTAAGTTTTGATTTTGGTATTAAAATCCTCTCTATAAGATAAGATAATTAACTTTTTAAAATAAACACACTAGAAGCTATATATGCTATTTGGGTCTAACTCAACAACAGAGAGAAGTTTCAGTCTACACCAAACAATAAAATCATAGCTGGACAAGGCTAGGCATCTGGGAGGGACAGGAGCTCAGGTCTTTGGCACAACAGGAAAGAAAGGAAGCCAGATGTTTAGTAGACGTGGTGTCAAGTGAGACAAAACTGTTGGAAAATGAGTCCGTGGATCACAGCCAGAGCAACAGGAAGAAACTGGGGTGTAGAAATAAGTCAAAAAATAAATTAAAAAATCGAGATGGCAAGATGGGGGCCACGAGTAGTAATAGAGGCTTATTTAATGATGTGTTAGTTACAGGAAAAGGAGGCCTAGTTGCTTAAAGACTACCCAGAATGCCTCTGTGACAGCTGTTCTTTAATACTGTCATCTTGAAGGTGAGACACTTATTAATGTTGCCAGACCTCAAATATGAGAATCTATCTTTTCTTTCAGATGTACTTTCAAAGCCAATTTAAAATAAAAAGAAAGTATGGAAAGAAGGGAGGGAGAAGAAGGGAGAAGAAAAGAAGTTCTTAATAGTCATACCTGATTTCTGACTTTTGGCCAGTATTATTCAATTTTTGATATATCTATTACTGACTGGTTTTTTTTTTAAGCCAAATTAACTCTTTAAAAAGAATGTAATTTTGCCATCACTGAAGATAATTCAAATGGTCTGACCAAAGGATCACCTTCTAAAGTTCATTTTTCTGAGATCTTTGAAGTAGGTAACCTTGATTATAACTGCCAGTCCATAGAGCTGATGGTTCTAAATTTCAAAGTTTGGAGAAAGCTTTAATGTTTCCTCTCAATAAGTGGTTAGCCTATGGCGAAAAGTTATAAAAAAAACCCATCGCATTGAAGCAATACATAATACCATAGAATGTCAAATGAAAGGACATATGAGCCATCTGAAATTATTTACTTTATTGAATCTTAACCATAAAAGAAATCTGCTGACCAGAAACGAGAGCTGGAGAGAGGCCTGTCCACATTTGGTGGAAGCTATAATTGTAAGAGCAAATGAGAGTATTCAGATGGAATTTAACATTCTCTTTATAACTAAGGGACATTTTCACCTTAAAGTTTCCATACTTATATGAACCTAGGATATCACTATTTCAATGGTATAGACTGAGGATTATGAAAAGGTTAAAAATCTTTTTTTTATCTGTCTTTACTGTAACTATTACAACTTTTTTCTTTTTGCCTTTGGTAACACCAAGCACATAGAAATTCAGTGACTGAAAGTCATTTTTAAACAATTTACAACAATGTACATAAATAGAGTATAAAAATGGGGCTTGATAAGTTCTCTGCAGTTTATTATCAGTAGATAATACCTTTATTACTTTTATATTGTTCCATAACTCTCCATTTGTCATCAAACCTACATTAAAAACAGTGTTTCCTGGGGGGTCTTCATCTCCATATCACATTAATTTGTGTATTCTTCCCTTGTTAATTTTTTCTGTAATAGGGGCCTCAGTCATGAACCTAGAATAAGTAAGGGAAAGCTATTTTTCCTCCCTTGCATTAGTATATAATTTAATATTTGGTTATTTTAATTAATCGAAATACTTGGGGTTTGGTTTTTTTTTTTTTTTTTGGTATTGCAAGTGTTCCAACAGTATCATTACTGATGTTAACCAATTTAGAAAATAACATTAAGCTCTAATTATTACTTCTATGATTTTGTAAATGTGGTTTATTTACTTATTTTTTAATGCTGCCTAAAGCTGTAAAAAAAAACCCGCAACAAACAAACAAACAAAAACAACCTTTAAAGATGCAATTTAATATCCTATTTTGAATTATATATTGTTTTCCCTCACTGTTATTAGAAGAAAATGGTTTAGATGAAAGGAAACTAAAAAGATACCACAACTACATTCAATACAGCTAGGTTCACTTTAGTTATAAAGGACACTGAAAAACTTGTCAAAATCTGAATAAGGTCTATAGAGTATATGATAGCATTATATCAATGTTTATTAACTGATTGCAATAATTATGTTATGGTCTTTTGCCATTTTCTGAAGTAAGTAGTAGAGAGACAGTGAGGCTGTAATTTTGTTGGAAAAAGAAATTTATATATATATGTATGTACATCTACACATATATATGTATGTATATATATCTATGTACATATACTCACACTCATAAAATCAGGAGCACTAATGTAATCCACAGAAATATAACAATTCAGTAATATTAAGTCCTAACACAGAAACACACACACAGAAGAGGAGGATAAAGCAAATGTTGTAAAATGTTAAAATTTGGGAACTTGAGAATTCTCTGTACTTTTCTTGCAACTTTCCTGTAATTAGTAAAAACTAAAAAAAAAATTACAAGATTCAAAAAAGGTCACAGATTAATAATTACAAAATTTCAAAAGTATGCAAAAATGGTCACACATACTATTGGGTCACTGGAAAAGTCTATGCAGAAATGCATCATGACTTTTCCAGCAACCCAATATATTTCTGGCCAGTAAGTGGTTCCAGCAAGTATGACTTTTATTTTAATGATATTAGAAAGCAAAGTTCCTAAACACGTTGTTCAAAAATAAGAGGCACTGACAGAATTCTTGAGAACTGTACCAATTCTAATATAGAATGAAATGATTACATTATGGCATGCAGACAGGACTCTCCACTACAAAAATATAATCTAACATTCTCACAAGCCTCCTTTTACCTTAAAGTAAAGGAGGTAAAGATTATCTGCTTCTGGCATAGAGTGAAACTGCTCACCCTATATGCTGCGGACTCTTTATCTAGGTAATCCCTTCTAACCTGTGGGTATTAAAAAAGGACAGTTGGCAAGAATACAACCAAGTATACTGACCTTACCAAGGCAAAAAAAGATTCTAGAAATTAACCTGATTAGGAAATATGACTTCTTCTACTTGTAAGCTGTATGTGCAAACTAAATGAAATAATATTTCATAAACACATCAATAAAATAAAGATTGTTGAAGTTTCTCTCAGGAAATACGAACATACTGAACCACAGTATGATTTTCACATGCTTGCTTTCAAGTGTTAGAATTCAATTTGCCTCACTGAATGATATTGGCTCAGTCTAATTTCACATTCTTAGAATTCAACTCTTGTCTATCGGAGGTGACATTTACAGTAACCATTTGCTCAACAAACCTAAACCAGGCTCCTTTTAACAAATTTATTTTTAATTTGATAAGACTTCTTTTATTTTTTCTTTCTATTGCTAGAGTGCACATGTGTTCTTGAGACAGAAGAAAGGAGAGTAGAAAGCATGCCCGTACCCCACCCAATCCCCATAGGTAATGGTCACAATACAGTCCCTTCTCCTCCATTTCAGATCTGATATGCTAACCCATGCAGTTGGATACAGCTACCTTTAAACACCATGCCACAGAGCCAAGCCTAATTTTTTTCCTTCCTTTTCCTTTCCTTTCTTTTCTTTAGTTGCCAGAGGGTATGAGAGCTTGCTAGGGAGAGGCAGAGAAAGAGTGAAGGTACTCTCCAATGGAGCATGAGCACACGTATTCCTTTGTCCTCTGCTTCTCCATCCTGCCAGGATTTGGGTCCTGCATGCATATGCCCCCAGTGTGTTTTTAAGTCACAGGGACCAGTATTTGAATCATGGTTAACTGTATTATGGGGTCTGGCTCCATTAGCCACTAGGCTACAGGGCAAGCCCAAAACACTCATATTTATTGATTCTTAACTAATATAATCTCTGTTTGCTTTTTTTTAGGTGTATTTCTAGAGAAAGAGAGACAGAGAGATAAAGAGACATAAGCATGCCTGACAAGGCCCCATGCTGCAGCCCCCTCCAGCAAGTCAGGTATAGATGAGTTGACATGGAGACCAAGTCAACAATCATTCCTAGGCATCTGGAATCACCCAAGCAGTGGTACTACTACACAACCAAGTTGGCCCAATAGATATGCTTAGAATTTCAAATACTGGGAACCAGCAGTTAGCGTAATGGCTATGTCGCTGGACTCCTGCGTAGTCAACCGCGGTTCGCGTCCCAGACCCAGTGGCTTAAAACTCACGCTGGGCGCATGTGCGTGCATGCCCAAGATCCCGAGTGGAGAATGGAGAAGGGATTGCGGCGTGACCATCTCCCCTGGGGGGTGATTTCTTGCTTTCTGTCTCTATGTCTCTGTCTGTGTGGCAGCACACGTGCCCTATAGTGAAAATCTCCCCCCCCAAAAAAAAGAATTTCAAATACTCATTATATCACCTTTAGATTTCAAAAATCACACACAGAACAAGTCTGAGGATTTCAAATTACTGAATTTAGCTAAATCTAATCATAGAGATACATTAATTCAACTTCTGTTGTTTGGTATTTTTTACTTTGTTAAAGGGTACATGCACTTGCAAGAGATAGAAAAAAAAAAAAGAAAGTGAGAATCACTGCTACCCCTTTTATGGGGTGTGATGGCCACATCACAATCCTTTGTCCTCCATTCTCTCAGGATTTGGGGCACAACACAAGTGACTCTGTACTCAGCATGATTTTCAAGCCACCAGGCCCAGTACTCGCTGCAGTCAGTCAGTCAAGTGAGAGTTAGTTGCCTTAATCTCCATGCCACCTGTCAGCCCAATTCAATTTGGTTTTTTAATCTCTAAAAGTTAAAGGAATCACCTGCAATTTCCTCCCAGTTTCTAAACTCAAAAAAGATAGTGGTTAATGTACCTTTGCAATGAAACGCTTAGGTTAGAGGGGAAAAAACCCCAGTTAACTGGATGAATTCCTTTATCTATTAAGCAGACAAGATTACAACTCCAAGAGACAGGAAGACAGCAATGAAGCATAAAGGGCCTGGAAATTAGCTGGTAGCATTTGTTTCCAAAACTAATTTCAAAGTTATTCTTTTTTCTTTTTTTAGTACCAGTGACCAAGGAATAGCAGGGGGAAAGCAAGAAAAAAGCAGTACTTTTTGAAAACAATTGACTGCGCTGCTTGCATTTAATCGACAATTCTGTGGGCCAAGGAATAAACAGTGGAAGTCAACATATCTAACCATTGTGATCATTTGAGCATTAGGCATTCCAATCGCCCACTTCAATTTCTTGTACTCTTGCTTCCCCCGCTGTATTTAAGTAAGTTACTAGAGAGATTCCCTTTCAGTAATGAGACCAAATGGCTCCTGGATACCAATCCTGGCCATATAATTCCCTTTCCTCAAGAAGGGGAATACTTTCAGACAACACAAAACAATGACCAACCAAGACAGAAGACTAGAAACTTGGGCAGGGAAGATAAAAGTTTTTTCTCTTTTAATTTTTTTAAAGCTTCTCCCTGAGTTTCTTCTCTTGGGAGCTGTATTTTAGAGTGATGAGGCTCAAGGCTGGCTTTGTCTTGGCTTGAAGAAAGCTGAAAAGTATCAGGTGGAGAGAGACCAGAGGAATAAATGGGGACAGACGCAGGCTATGTGGGCCTGGCTGGGTCTCGGGCTTTAAGGAAAAAGGACAGTTAAGGGCTGAGATCATAAGGATAGGAAAGTGGACACATGTACCCAGTGTTTTTTTTTTTTAAAACCACCAGAGCCAGGATTCGAACAGTGGTTGACTGTGTGGGATCCAGCTCCCTTAACTAGTAGGCTATCTGGCTGGCCCAAAAAGGACTGTCCTTTACACTCTCAACTGAGCCTGGAGCAATGCTGACTCAGAAATATAAGGGGAGTTAGGAGTAGCCACATTAAACAAGTAAAAAGAAACAAAATTAATTTTAATAGTATATTTTATATAGCCTAAAATATGTTATTTGAAATGTTATCATTTCAAAATGTAATCAATGTAAATGTTATTAATGAAGGCTGACTCCATGGCCTGGTGGTTAAGGCGGCTGGAGCCCATAAGGCTAACTGTGCAGTTCACGTTCCAGATCCTGGGCTGGGAAACATACCAGGTTATGTGTGTATGTGTGCCCAAATCCTAAAGGGAAGGCAATGTGGACAAGAAGGGGTTGCAGCATGACCACTCTTCACTTCTTCACTTTCTCTTTTCTCTCTCTCTCTGCCTGTCTGTGTCTCTAGTGAGTATATACACTCACTAGTCAAAAAAAAAAAAAAAAAAATTCAATAGGACAATGGGATATTTTACACTCCTTATTGTACCAAGTCTTAAAAACCCAGTCTATATAATTCAGAAAAACTAAATTTCTTTTTTACTAAGTTTCTATCTTTCATGAATGAGAGGGGAAAAGAGAAAGACAGGGACAGGCACTCCCAACGGCATCTTCATGTCACAATCAATCCCCAAGCTGCATGAACACACATACACTTGGTATGTTCAGGGAGGTCCCCAGAAGTGAAGCCACAACCTTCCCAGGCGGGTTAGCTTAGCAGAACAACGAGTTACGGCACGGACCACATGGCCTCCCAAGCATCAGTTCTAAGACTGTACGAGGCTCATATCTAGCATTCAATAGCCACACGTTGTTAGCACCTACCAAACTTGACAGCAAGGTCTGCAGTCTATTTAATAATTAAATAATGAGGAATGGGCGAGGAGAATGGAGGAGAAGAGATTGCAGTGTGGCCATCCCCCCTGGGGGGTGATTTCTCGCTTTCTGTCTCTCTGTCTCTGTCTTTCTGGCGAGTGCACGTGCCCTATAGCAAAAAAAAAATTAATAATAATAAAAATAAAAGAGGGAATGGTATCAAGAAATAACAAGATTAGAACAAAACTACCAATTTGGCTGAAAGTCTACTAATTAATTTGGCAAGGTAGGTTTTTAAAAAGCAGCAGCTCTGCCTTCTTACTAAGAGAACATTAAAATTAAACCAGTTTGTCCAGATGAAATCAGTCCTATTAGCATTGTTTTACTGAAAAAGAGAAGGCAAGCATGCATAGCAGTCTGGACAGTACACAAATAACGGCAGGTTGGACTCCACTTCCACTGTCTCCTCTTAGTCCTTTAGGGACTCTGCCCTCTATAGAAAATGCTCCAAGTCTCTTGTTTATTTACTGGCTAATGTAGGACTTTGTCCAAAGCAAATGACCATCCACACCAAATAAAATGCAAGTTACCTCCTCAACTCTTGGGAGAGGGAAGAGAAAACAGATCTTACCACTCATTAGCGCCTGAAGTGTTGCCAGATGTTGAGTTGTGGGCACTTGGGGCTCTCACTGAACTGAACCACAAAGCTGCTGTCTATAGTAACTTTCTCTTTGTGGGTTGTTTTGGCCTAACAAGATGTGTACATGTCTGAATAAAGGGTGATCGGATTTAAATTCTGGCTCTGCCAACTGTTGGGGAAGCTGGATTATAACACAAATACCCATGTTCACGGTGCTGGAAAAGATCAGTCTTAAAAATTTAAGCATTCAGTGCAAATAACAGCTTATTTCAGTTGAAGTTTCTTTATGTCAATTAAAGCACACAACTGCACAGTTTATTTTGCTTCAATGCAGGTTTGAAAGGCAGATAGAGAGAAAACAATATTTTCCAAATTTTTATCTACTGACCAAAATAACATGTATGATTAAGCCACTGTGCAGTATATTCTGGATGGGAAATAATTTTGTATGTTGTGACAGTGAATGAATGTAAATTAATTAATTAAAAATTTAAAAAGACATCACTATGTATGTTATATAATCTATATATACCATATGATGCAATATATAGTCATGCATAATTTAATAATGGAGATAGGGGACCAGCAGTTGGTGTAATGGCTACATCGCTGGACTCCCATGTAGTTGACTGCAGTTCGAGCCCCTGATCTGGTCGCTTAAACTCACGCCAGGTTCATGTCTGTGTGTGCCCAAGATCCTGAGAAAAGAATGGAGGAGAAGGGATTGCAGCACGGCCATCCCCTGAAGGGGTGATTTCAGGCTTTCTGTCTCTCTGTCTCTGTCTTTCTGGTGAGCACACATGCCCTATAGCAAAAATCTCTAAAAAATAAAAATTAAAAACTAATGGAGATAGGTTCTGAGAAATGCACTGTTAAGCAATTTTGTTAGTGTGCAAACATCAATAGAGTGCACAGACACAACCATAGGTGGTATAACCTACTACACACTGAGGCTATCTAGTATAGCCTATTGTAACCTTACGAGGCGTCTGTTGTATCTGCAGTCCATCACTGACCAAAATGTTGTCATACAGCACAGGAAAGTATTCCAGTGACTACATACATAACAGTATGTACCATACTACATAGAACTTATAGTGTATGTCAGTTTCCTGCTACATGAGCACACATCTGTTTTCTCCTCCATGGCTCAGCAGCCAGCATCACTCTTCTCTTAGCCAGCCTCAGTATGTGGACCTGCATGTTTGTTCCCCAGGTCAGCAGTACCGCTGCTGGCAGCCAGCTGTAGGCAGTGACACATGTCTTTATTGGACCTAACTGACAGCTTACGTTTATCAAGTCTATTTCCACTCAAAAGTCACAAACGCAAGCATATTTGTCACTTGGGGTTTAGCTTTCAGTAATGATTAGAAGTCTAAGGACCACTGAATGAATTCAGATCTTCTGTTTGTTTCAAACTAGAATGGAATACATTTTTTACAGAGCGTTACAGATAGCAGTCTATCATAACATAGAAAGACGCACCATTATGTTGACCGAGCATTTTTAAAGTCAGGGAATAAATGGGAAAAAAATGAAATGCTGATCATTTCCTTCTGACACAGATAAATTAAACAGTGTGAAATGAAAAGTGTAGGCAAAGTCAGTCAGCCCCCAAAACTCACCTGCATTGGAGCCTGTCAGGTTATAACGTGCATTCAGCTTCTTGATGATATTCTCGTGGATTTGGTACCATTCACTCTCTGTGTTACACCTACAGAAACATCAACACTGTATTAAGCTTTAGCGATGCATGAGATCATGCAATGATGTCCACAGCACCCCCACCCTTCCTGTAACAACCACTCTAATGTACATCCCTAAACCTCGTGAGAATCTCCAACAGTTTTAGCCTGGGTTCCCCAAGAGGAGTAGGAGAGCCCGTATCTGGAGGTATCTGACCACCTGCCTCATGATTCGTGTGGCTGTGATAAACAACTCACAGATTACACAGATGATCCCCAAACAAATGAACAAAAAAAAAAAACCTCAAAGGATAATGCATATAGTGGAAAGTAAACTCAAATTTCCCAGATTCAAATTCTGACTATTAACTGAGCTTTGTTCTTTAGGTAAATTATTTGGCCTTTTCTTAGTTTCTCCATCTGTGAAACAGGGTTAATATACTAGAATATTAAACAAGCATGGGCTTAGGATAATGCCTGAGACATAACAAATGTTCAATACATGATCATTCTCATTAGAGACTCTCTACCTACTGTAACACGATCAGGTTTGGCTAGCATCAAAATGCAAACAGTCAAGCATAATGAAATTGATGTGACCACAGCCTGCACCAGCAAAAAGGCTTCCAGGATTTACCATAGGGTAATAAAAACATTCTCTAAGATTTTCCAGGTCTAGGAGAAAAGGTATCTCTGCCTTACCCTCACAGCCATCTGTACCCCCTTTAACTCTGATCGCTTGCTAGCTCATGTTATCTTTGTTTACATGGAAGATCTAGGACAGGTTGATATCTGAGTCTCCCTGATATCTTCCTTTGAACCTTATGGATGCTAAAAAAAAAAAAAGAAAAAATCAGTCACGGCTGGCTCCACAGTGCAGTGGTTAAGTGCTCTGCCTTGGGAGCCGGATCGCATAGCTAACTGCAGTGGCTTGGAAAACATGCTGGGTGGCTGTGCGTGCCCAAAATCCTGATAGGAAGAAGGGGAGGAAGAAAGAGTGTGACATGACCACTCCTCATTTGGGGTATCCTGTTTCTCTGGGGAGCACATGCACCTTCTGACAATAAAAAAACAAAAATTTTAAAAACCAAATAAACAAAACCCAAGCTATCGGTTGCACAAATAAACAGATAACTAGATGTCCCTGTGATTAGTAATTCCTGATGATCCATAAATATTTGGGTGTGCTATCTATCTTTACTGCCACACGTCCCCCCGTTAGGATGGGGGGAACTGTCATTTCGGCATGTTTGTAAATTTGCTACTTTCTTTTCTTACCCATAAATGGTCTCTCCCAAGAGCCTTGAATATCAAGACCTATACATTATCAATCAAACTGTGCCACAGTACAGATTCCTTTTCCTAGTGATCATGTCTGATGCAGAAAATTCACAATTATTTTCTTTCATATTTATTTTTTTAAGCAGTGGAAGTTTGTTCGGGATGAATGTGATGGGGGTTATTTTCAAGCTAGTTAACAGTGGGATACCAAACTGAGCACTGAATCTTGGAAGGCTGGAAAATGAAGATGGAATGAAATCAACCCACCTGTCCAGTTGTAACACATCAAATTGCCATTTAGAACACTCTGCTTCCTGTTCTTATTTCAGCCCAGTAGGAAAATAAGAAAGATGGCTTACTTCCTACTAGACAGTTAAGTGACTCCAGACATTGTGCTTTAACTCACAAAACTCCAAATAACTCAATGCTCCTAAAACAAGTGAATGAAGTATCTCCTAGGCTCAGACACAGTATTTGTCACTGCTCCTTAATTGAGTCTGAATTGGGCTAGGAATTTAGTTAACTTAACAAATCAAAATTTCTTTTACATGGCTTCTAAGAGGAATGTTCCTAAAATGTTTTACTAAATTCACTTTCTTCCTAATCCATAGTGACTGTCTGACTAGTAAGTATTCCTCTTGAAATAGTTTCGGGACTTGCTGACATGGCATTTCTAAGGGATTTCTCTTCCAAAACCTCATTTGATACTTAAAAAGAAAAAAAACAAACAAAAACAACAATGACAAAAACCACAGACAATAAAACCCACACAAAGTAGAGCAATTTATTTTTATGAGAGCCAGTGCCTCCCCTAGGCAGAGCTGCAATTCACAGTCTTCATCAGCTGGTGGATGGGTGAGGCCTATACCCGCCAGTCCCAACATAAATACAGCAGCAACAGAAACATAGTACTTGCTACCCACACCTGGAAAAAGTGCTCTGAGGAACGATGAGATTATGTTTGTGAGAAACTTTAGTTTTCTTCAAAAGCAATGTCACATAACAGCATCATTATCACATCTGTGTGAAACAACCTCTGGAAGAATACAACCTCTTAATCTGAGAGCTCACATTCTAGAATCAGAAAAACCTGACTTCGAATCTGGTTCTTCTTCAAATTCTCTAACTCTCTGTCCCCTTATGTATAAAACTGAGCTAAGAACATTTGCTTCACAAATTTGTGGTGAGGAATGAAGAAACACGATACATGCAAAGCGCTTGTATGGTTCTTCACACGCCGTAAGTACAGTAAAGGGTGGCTGTTATCAATCATTAGTATTTAAATCGATTCTGTTTCATGACTACCAGCAGAGTTTAGAAAGAAGATCCTCATGGATTTAAGCCCAACTATGTGATAAAAAGAGTAATAAGTATTGGCGCCAACCAGTTCCCTCAGATGTTTTGAAGTTTAAAATCAAGATCACAGGTTTCATCCCTCTTTGGAAGGTTAAAGAGAGTTTCCAGTGCTAAGCTAGAGGTTGTAGTTAAATCTTTGTCAATTAATTACTAAATGTGTTGTACAGGCCCTGCTGGGTAGATAGCAGATATGTTCATAAAACCCTATAGCAGTTGCTCAAAACCCAATTCTAAGTATACATTCAGCAGGCACCAGGCCAGCTGTGTTATCCTCACATATGACAAAATGACTGGCATGTTAGATATATCAACACAACCTCCAGGACGGAACAGGAAAGCAAGCTTGCTCATGGAGATGGCTGTCAGGGATGTACAAACTCCAGCTGGTGTGTTCTGAGCACGTCACTGTATACCAGCGTCCAATCACCAAGCCCATGGGGAGGTGATCAGGATGTAGGGATTCACACCCATACGCATTTCAAAAGTGATTTAAATTAGGATTTGGAATATATTCAGTTACCTTCTCAGTAGAGTGTTATAAGTTGAACTGTGTCCCCAAGAATGATAATGTTGAAGACCTAACCCCCAGTATCTCAATATTAAAATGATGGATGGTCTTTTCAGAGGCAATGAAGTTACAGTGAAGTCATGAGGGTAAGCCCCAAACCAATATAACTGTCTTTATAAAACAAATAAATGAACAAAACTGTGAGGGCTAGCAAGTGATGGAGAAGTTAAGGCGGCTGGCTCCCATGTGGCCAACTGCATGGTTTGAGTCTCAGACATAATGACTTGAATATTATGCCAGGCACATGTGCACATGTACCCAAAAATTCAGAGAGGAGAATGGAGAAAGGATTGTGGTGTGGCCACGCTCCCTGGTGAGTGGTTTCTCACTTTCTCCTCTCTCTCTCTCTGCCTCTCTCTGGCAAGCACATGTAAGCCCCTACTCACACCATATTTTAGATTACTAGCCTCCATGGTTCTGAAACAATACACTTCTACTGTTGAAGCCATGCTGTTTGTAGGACTTTGTCATGGCAGGCCCAGCAAACTAATACTTGAGTAGGAGGCAAATCACCCCAGCTTTGCTTTCCTATTCTAAATAACTTACATTGAAAAAGATTTCCACTTTCCATGAACAAATTAACTGCCTGAAGATAAAGACATCATTGGTTTACAAATTCTAAGGAGGTACTCAACACAGTAGATGACCTACCTAATTAATAGGCTATATTCACTGGTTTTCAATTTCATAATCCCTCTGACTGGCAAATAGTGACTGTGGGTTCACTTGTTTCAAGTCTATAGATTAATATACTTTTTAGAAATGGCTCATAAATCCAACCCATTCTCCTCTGCTAGCCTGGTAAAGAAGCATTCATGCAAGTAGCATCTACGTGAACATCTGTGCCCCCTCACCCCCCACCTCATGCATGATTCTTACATGTACACTTTCAAGACCAGGTCATCCTTCGTCTCTCCAGTAAGAAGGTCGGCGATGCTGAGAACTGCACAGCCGAAGGGTCTTCGGTACTGGACACTACAGGCATTCTTTTTTTCTCCTGCTCCCATTCGACCTGCCCAGTTACAAAGCAAAGATGATCAACTTGCCATTTAATCAGGGTCATTGTAACAAAACACACACAGCTACAAGTCAGGCCATATAAAATGTGACTGAGTAATGAAAAGGACACCGGTTTAGGGAAACAGAAGATACTGCTCTCCAACCTTTTGGCAGTGTGACCTTAGACAAGTAGCTTAAATGCTGGGCATCAGCTGCCATCTGTAAAATACAGAAATTGTACTTGAACCACATTTGGGAAATAATCCCCCATAAAGGATCCCAGGAGGTTCATGTCATTAAAGGCAGTCAAGATGCCTATTTTATCTATTTATTTTAAAAAAGATTTCATAGTTAAAAGAAAACTATTTCACAAAGAAAGAAAGCAGTTTGAGATCCTCTGAAGAATAGTAAGATAGGCAATGAAAGGAACATGCTCCTACTTCAGGGCTTGGGCTGTTTATAAATCATTGAATCCTGAAATCCCTTCAGGGGACTGATGATGCTAAAGTTTTTAAATTGGTTAAAATTGTCACATAGTTTTTTTCTTGTTCTTGTTTTTTGAGAGTTTTTTTGCTATAGGGTGCATGCACTTGCCAGAGAGACAGAGAAACAGAAAGAGAAAAGTTATCTCTCAGGGGGGATGGCCATGCCGTAATCCCTTCTCCTCCATTCTCCTCTTGGGATTTTGGGCATGCATGCATGTACATGCACCTGGCGTGAGTTTCCAGCTACTGGGTCTAGAACTTGAACAGCAGTCAGCCCTGTGGGAGTCTAGCACCTTAATCACCACCTGCTGTCCCCAGTTAAACTGTCCCATAGTTTTAAATATGCTATTGATAATATACTTATTTAATTTATTATTAGCATTTAGTCATCAATGGATTATTTTGAAGACAAAACTACACTGAAGCTGAAATGTAATAAGTAAATGTGGGAAAATACAATGGAAAAAAATCAGCAAATTTGTCTTTAGGTGCTTGTCAACAGACCCATAACTTGTTTCTATCCGGAAAAAAATCCTTCCATAGCACACTGAAATGATGTGAGCACTTCCAAAATTCAGTGTAAATGAGAAAAAAAGGGGGGAGAATGGAAGGGATGGCAGAATCTAATTTGGTTCTCATCCATCAGTAATAAAGGAAAAGTACCTCTGCAATATGTCACTTTCTGGGAAAATGCTTAAAAATAGCAGCTGAAAACCTCTTATTTTAATAGACTCAACACTAAAAAAATGGTCAAAATAAGCCAGTTTTGGGGGGTGTTTTTGGACATGCAAAATGTAAGCATTTAAAATATCAGGTTTTCATGACCTGATGCTGTATATGTAAATGTCAATCTGCACAGCAGTAATATAAATTCTGCCTGCAAAACAAACACTTTATAATGTGATATTTGAATTTAATTGTCAGCAATCATACTTTTATTATGAAATTGATTCAAACAAATTTAAAACTTCAGTCATTCTTTAAATGAATAAAAAGGTCTTGATTTCAACTGGGGTACTGGAAGAGTTGTGACGTATTTTTTCCCATGTTTTTCTATGCAAAATATTTCATGACTTCTCTTGACAACCCAATATTTTTAATATTATTACAGAATTTATTAGGAGGAAATATATACTCCAGTCTTTATCAATACCTTAATTTAAAGTAGAATTTTTTCTTAATCATTCCCTTGTAGATGGAAGGTGATAAAGTTTTTAGAAGTAATCACTTTACTTCTGGGTGAGTTAAGGACTTCAGAGTACTGAGGAAAGCACTTCAAAGTTATTTAATATAAGAAAAGTCCATTGTAAAAGAAGAAACTTGAAACTCTAAACAAGATTATTCCTAAGGACTTTTCTAACTCTAAATTCCTGTCATTTACGCCAGGACATAGCCGACATATCTTATCAGTCCTTTTTACCAAAATTCCTTTCATCAGAGAGAGAATACAAGAGAGAGCATTAGAGACAGAGCATGTGTGTGTAAGCAGAGGGACAGGCCATCTCAGCAGGGCCTTGTCACACCAAGATCCCCCTCCCCAGCCACACAGCAAGTCAGGATGCCAGACACGAGCACACCATGTGCTTCAGGTTGACTTGGAATCTGAACCCATGGTCTGTCAAGTGGCTTCTACCCATCAGCACACTACTGCCTGCTCCTTCTTCAGCTAGTACTTCACTAAAAACAAAAACAAAACAAAACAAAAACCCTAGAACTCTAGGGGAGGATGACTGATCAAAAAAGAGAATCAGGGTAAGTGCGGCCCCCATAGTCACTGAGAAGACTCCAGCCAGAGTTCTGTCACATTGGGAGGAAACTTCTCTTTCAAACCTCCATGCCGCTCATGCCTTCATACACAAATTTAAGTTTTCTTTCTTGGTTCTATAGATATCATACCTTTGGATGTCAGCTTTAGTGTAATTACTGTGATGAAAAGATGACCTGAGGCCAGTCCTGGTATCCTAACTCCAAAATTAATAAAGATTTGCAGTTCTGGTCAGATTTATAGGAAAATTCTCTAAGCAGGAAGTTAAATAGGAAGAGTGGGAGAAGATAAAAATATTAAGTAACCAGCAAAAAAACAAGAAGGAGAAGCACAGAAGTTCAAAGACCTTCATAACTGAGTTGGACAAAAAGATATAAAGCTCTTAATTTCTCTTTTTCTCCTCCTTTTCCTTTCAATGATGTGGGCTTAAATTTCTAAAACTGAGGTGCTCCTGCTCTAGCTTTCTACAGCCAGTGAGGGTCAGCATGACCTTCTCCTACTAAAGTGGATACAAGGGACATTCCAAAAAAGTAAGTATCTGTTCTCGGTAAACCAACCAACCAACCAACCAAAAACATCTTCTCCTTAATTTCACTGCATTGAAGGAGCTGGTAGACTAAGCTTTTATATTTCTTTGATGTTTTATCTTAATCTGATTTCTCTTCAGTCTCAAAATATTGAAATTAGTTGATTTTTTCCCAAGTTTTTGGCAATAATATCAGAGAAGTATTCATGTGACCAAAGCTGAAGGGGAGAGGGTGGGTAGGTAATTTCTCTTTTTTTTTTTTTAAAGGGATTTTTTTGCTATAGGGTGTATGTGCTCACCAGAGAGACAAAAAAAGAAAGACAGGAAGCAAGAAATCATTCCATGGAGGGATGGTCACACAGCAATCCCTTCTCCTCCATTCTCCCCCTGGAATTTTGGGCATGCACACACACACACCCAGCATGAGTCTCAAGTCTCTGGGTCCAAGACTCGCACCACAGTTGACTATGTGGAAGTCCAGTGACATAACCATTATGCAATCTGCTGGTTTCATGCAATTTCTAATTCAACATTAATACTGCTAACTTAATGGCCATAAAAAAATCTCAGTAAAATGTATAACCACGATCAAATATATAGCTCTGTGAGATGGATTCCTTGGCAGTGATGCTGTGCATTAATGTCCTGGGCCCAAAGAGTACATTCTCACTCTGTTGCATGTTTTTCTATCACCAAAACCTTGTAGATACTTTCTAGAAGGTTCCAAAAGTGGACGAACCTAGCAGCCTAGTGGATAAAGGAGCCAGATCCCACATGGATAATTAAAGTTGAAATCCAAGCCCCACAGCTTGAAAAACATGAAACCAGCAGATAGTGTAAAGGTTAAGTTGCTGGACTCCCATGTAGGTGACAGTGGTCCAAGTTCTAGATCTGGCAGCTTAAAACTCATGCTGGCTCTATGTGTGTGCATGCCCAAAATCCCAAGAGGAGAATGGAGAAGAGATTGTGGCTTGGCCAAACCCCCTGTGGGGGAGGTTTTTTCTTGCTTTCTGAATCTCTCTGTCTCTCTGGTGAGCGCATATACCCTATAGCAAAAAGCTCTCTTAAAAAAAAAAAAAAGGAATAATAGGCATCAGACTTTGGACCTCAGGCACTTCTTCTCTCTCCCACTCTCTCTGTCTCTCTTTGGGGAGTATAAGCACCCTCTGGCAATTAAAGAAAAGAAAAAAGAAGAAAAGAAAAGAAAAGATCTTAAAATGAAAGTGTTTTACTTTTTTCTCAATGCTATAAGAAGTTACATTCAAATTTTAGCAATGGTTTCATGAAATTGTCCAAAACCACATTTTCCTCTAACAATTAATTTGACAAATTTGAGTCAAAACAGACACACGAACACACAATTACATAATGAACTGCACTCCTGTCATCCTGGGAACAGACAGAGGCTTTATCTCATACGTACACAGCAGCATGGGTTCCAACTTTTCCGACATTTGAAAAGACTCATTCCAATTTTTTTTTTCCCACATACTCATTTACAAAAAGAAAAACTGAAACAAAACCCCAAACAGTTTACTTATTTTTTAAAAAATTCGACTGTCTAATAAAATGAAAATGGGTTTTCAGAACAAATTTTTATTTAAAATAGTACTTAAAAAATTTGTTGGAATGATAGCACATTTCAGCTTCTCTCAATATACAATATGGTTATCATGTACATAAACAACCACTTTGCAAAACTGCATGATGAGAGATTATCTTGCAGAAGTATTCCCACCCAAGTAAAGTAACAGCACAGTCAGTGAAGCAGTTGGACTGAACTTCCAGCATGAGTGGTCAGCCCTAATAGAAAAGCTGTGCAGACTACACCACTCCTTATTTTATCCAGTTCCTCTGCCATCAAATGCCCCCTTTAAAAGGTATTTATGTGTAAAAATAAGGAAATGCATTCTGGCTGTTGAGCAAATTCATCCTACTATGTTTTGCAAGATGTTAATAATTGCTACAGTGTATAAATATTTCCATAATCAAATCAAATATAGAGAATTCCAGAGAGCAACAAAGTTAGAGAGGCCTATTTACTTTTTCCTATAGATTTTTCAGACCCTCTGCTATACTGATGACATTGCAGAGTGGAAAAAAAAGTAGTAATAACACAACAAAAAAAAAGTAGTCAGTATTTCAAAAGCCTTTTCTTGCCACTCTTCTGTAATAACACTGTAGAATCCTGCACTTTGGAAAATGCAATAGGTATAATGATTTCATAAATGTGTGGGGAACTCAACTAAAAATTTAGTTTATGATGAACAGAAAGTAGAATTTAAAATGAAAAAAGTACTTGAATCAACTATGTTTAGGAGGATCAATAAAATATAGCAAGACTCACATCAAAATAGATTAAAATCTATTCATGGTGGAGGAAGAGGTTCCAAGTGAGGTTAGGAAGGCTAGAGAACAATTTTCAACCTCTGTGACCCTTGGATTCAAACCTAGCTTTGGCTTCTTTCTGATCCACATAGCAAATAAATCAAAATCACATAGAGACCTCTCAGGATTTCTTATCCCTGTTCCTTTCCCTTATCACACGGCCAAGTCTATACCTACCTATTCGGATAATGTGCACAGTGATGTAGATGTCCTTTCTCAGTTCGCTGCTACCCAAATCCTACAAAAAAACAATAAAACAAACAAAAAACCACAACTTTAGGTCTATTGATATCAATAAAAGGAAAGACCATTGTTGATTTTCAATATCTTATTCATTCTTTAAATATTTATTAATAAGCAAATACTAAATACTAGGTACCATGCTAAGTCCTATTATCATAGTACTTTGGTAACATAGGTTGAACATCCCTAATTCAAAGGTAGATCCAAAATCCAAAATGCTTTAAAATCTGAAACTTTTTGAGCACCATGTCATAAGGGAAAAATTCTACAGCTGAACTACATGTCAGAGGTCACAATTCAAATGCTGTAATACAAGAATATGGCATAAAGTTACCATCGGACTATAAGGTTTACATAAAGCATAAATGTGTTTAGACATGGGTTCTAACTCCAACAGGTCTCATTATGTATATGCAAATATTCCAAAATCTGAAAAAATTAAAAATCTGAACATTTCTAGTCCCATTCATTTCAGATAAGGGATACTCAAATGTATCATAATAGCATCAATAATATATTGACAGAAGTATTAATTAAATAAGGTTGGTAATACACTGAAGGAAGGAAAGTAACCATGCATCTTGGTATTCAGAACACTTGGCACGAACTTAATTTTTGCTATTTACAAGGTTTAAGCAAATTTCACTGTGTTTTATCATAATAATTTATTTCAATAAATAATATAAATAATATAAGCACAGAACAAGCAGATGACATAATGGTTACATTGCAAAACTCCCACGTAGTTGACCATGGTTTGAGTCCTGGACCTGGTGGCTGAAAACACTAACGCCAGGCATGTGTGTGCATACACCCAAGATCCTGAGAGGAGAATGGAGGAGGGATTGTGGAGTGGGCAGCCCCCTGGGGGATGACTTTTTCACTTTCTGTCTCTCTGTTTCTTTGTCTCTTTGGTGAACATGCACACTCTTTAGCAAAAATCTCTCTCTAAAAAAATAAATAATAATAATATAAGCACAACTAGGATAATCCACCTCATGGATGAAACAAGATTTACTTACCACAAAGAGAGAGCAATGTCGCTCTGGCTTATCTGGAGCTTTGGGAAGCCCATTTCTATTCAGCCTCAAGAAAAATCTCTCACTATAAGAGAAAAAAAATTATTTTTTTGAAAATTATTTAATATTTAAGAATTTATCCCTTTTCACCCTTTAGGCCAGAACCACCATCTTCTAGTAATTAACCAAAATGACAAGTACAAAGTGAAAGAGGAAAGGTACCCGATATATGTTCTCTAGGCCTTTTAGAAAACATGGAGTGGTTCCTTTGGCAACATACATGTGAAGCTACAAGAAAGGTGATATTGTAGACATCAAGGGAATGGGTACTGTTCAAAAAGGAATGCCCAACATATGTTGCCATAACAAAACTGGACGAGTCTACAATGTTACCCAGCAAGCTGTTGGCATTGTTGTGAACAAACAAGGGCAAGATTCTTGCCAAGAGAATTAATGTGCATATTGAGCATATTAAGCATTCTAAGAGCAGAGATAGCTTCCTAAAACATGTGATGGAAAATGATCACATGGGATCATTTAACTAAAGCACCAGCCTGCTCCGCCCAGAGAAACACACTTTGTGAGAACCAATGGGAAGGAGCCTGAGCTTCTGGAACCTATCCATGGCATGATGGGTGTTAAAAATAAACAAATCTATGGTCTACTAAAAAAAAAATAAATAAATAAAATAAAATTATCCCTTTACTAATTTTGCTTCATTCTAAGAGTTAAATTCAGTATTTATTTACTATTCATTTAACATAGAAATTTCTTGCATAAATTAGGAGAGTAGTAGCAAAAATAAACATTTGCTTCAATTCTGACAAAATTGGCAAAGCAATTGCAAAAGAAGAAAACATAAATATATATGCAAACAAAAATAAACTCTGCTTTCCTTCTCTACTTTTGCCTTTATCTATTGAGATTATCAAAGAATTTTTTTGGTCAGTTACAGTATTGTTTTATTACCTAATGTGTCAATTTTGAATTCCTAGAATAAATCACATGTAGTCACACACACACACACACACACAGAACAAAACAGGCTTCCATATCAGCAACAGCACTGTTATGATTTTTAAAAGTAGAAACAAATGTGAGATAAAAAGAGAGAGAGAGAGAAACAACATACAGCATAATGTGTTTCATTTGTTTGTCACTAAGAAGCTTTTTTTAATCACATTTTATGCCCTATTATATAATTAACATTAAGAACATTATCCTGAGTGCTAACCATCAACTAGAAGACTTAATATTTCATGATCTTATTAAGTCTAGAATCCAAAAACGTAACTGGAGTCCAAGAAATGAAGCTTGAGTTTTCTTTGGTTTACAAAGAAACAGAAAATCACAAACTCCTGACTGAACCTGCATTTGAAAATACAGTACCACCCAGATTTAATGTAAACATAAATGATGCTGTTGATCAGCCACTAATTCATGGTAACAAGTACTTATACATGGTGTTACATACTGATTTTAAAAAATAAGACAAATATCAACCCAGGAAAAATTCATCTACCAACTACCACAAGCTTCAAAATCCTAGCTGAATTTCAATATCCTGGTGCTTATGATATATTCAAATGACTGGCTGCCTCAGGCAGAGAACACACAACCAATATCCATAGAATGTGAAATTATTATGTAGTGTGGCCTTGGTCAGTGTAGTGTCAGCCTAGGGAAGAAGGAGGGAACTTGAGTATAGGACGTTAGTAAAAGTCTCAGAACCTACCAAGCCTCTATGTTATATGATCACTGTACCCTTGCCTTCAATAATGGTTTCAGCATCCAAATACATACACTAAGAAAAATGAGCTATAAACATCTTTAAAGAAGCATATGGATATGAACTGATGGTCATTTGGAATCACATTTATTCGATTTTGTGATCTAAATCTAGGTAGATACATTTAACAGATTCAATCACCTGGCTTTTCCCATCTCTTTCTTATATTATTCATATTCCTGACCTTGTGTATGAAAATGGATGGCCAATACCACTTTAACGGGGCCTTCTCCACCCCTATTTCTTTCCACGGAGTAGGTAGTTGGTAAGGTGTGAATGAAGTAAATATAAATTGCTACAAGTATCTCAGTTGAAGCTAAACCTCCCATATGGTATTAGTTTGAAACAGAGATTAGGAATGACAGACATAGTAAGAATGCAGAATTAAATTAATCTTATCCAATTCCATTGACTGTAATTCAAAGAAAAGAATTTCAAGTTCTCTTTGCAATAGAAGAAAATTCACTATTATTTCAAATTTAAAATATGATAAAAGAAAATGTGCAAAAATTCATCTTGGCATAAAGAAACCATACTTTAAATAATCATATTAAAGTTCATAAAGCTGGTATGTGACTGAGTGAGAATTCTATCCCATAGATTAATTTAAAACCCTTCCATTTCATTTGAATGCAATCAGGTAAATTTTTTGTCTCCCTTATAGAGACAAAGAGCAAATGCTTTCAGAAGATTGAAACAAAGGAGAAGTCATTTTTCTTGCTGGGACAGCCATGTAACTTCATTAAACCTAGACACAAGAATTCAGGATAACTTACCCCAAGCTCTTCCTGGACTAAAAGGAATGAAGGAAATGTGAACCATGATTCAGCACATTTCAAAGTGAAATATACACAGAAAAAACTGACTTTTTCCCCCCAAAATAATTATTTTACTAATAAAATGCAAAATTTCTAAAAAATACTTTAGAACTTGGTTTTATTTAGTCAAAATGACTAAGCTGAAGACTGCTATTTGGTTTGCATCACAGTAACCAGTCTCCTAACACATGAAATTCATTGATTATATTTTAGTACAAAACATATACAATGTGATGATTTTTCCTTCTCCCAGGCTAAGATCAGTATGCTCTGTTTTATATTTTTTGAGATCAACTTATGTTTGAAGTTCTTTATTCCTCCATTTGAAACAACTGTCGTATTATCTTCTGATAGGTAAGTATAAAATGATGAATACCAATAAGCTTCATATACAAAAATGAATAGGACATTCTAGATTTTAAAACAATAACTTTAATATCAACATAAAATAGAACTCTACACCTGCAAGTTTCATCAATATTCTGGTAAAACAACGTTTCCTAAATTACTCTATTTCAGAAAGAGATCCCTTCTTATCTGTCACTATTTTAATTTCACTAGTCTAGACAGAATCCTGATTATGCAAGTATTATACTATATCATATCCTGTTTCAGAAAGAATATCAATGTATACTAAGCCAATGACATATCCCTTAGCTTAGCATGCCTTCATGGAGAGATGAAAACAGACTGAAGATCGGTACTAGGGAGAAATAAGTCATGTGCATTTTTTAAAGATATCTTTCAAAAGGAGAATGAAAAAAAGAATCTCCATGGTCAATTAAAAAAATAATTAAATTTTAATTTATTTTTAGGTTTTTGTCACAGGGTGCATGTGCTCACCAGAGAGAAATAGAGAGAAGGAAACTCAGAAATCACCCCCCCCCCCCCCCCGCCCCAGGGGATTGCCACACAGCAATCGCTTCTCCTTCATTCTTTTGGATTTTAAGCCACCAACTCTGGGACTTGAACCAGCCATGTGAGAATCCAGCACTTTAACCACATGCCACCTGCTGACCCCTTAATAAATCCTTTCTACTTTGTTTTTAGTTTATTATCTCACATAAACTTTTATGGCCACAAACAAACATATTTTTAATAATTCTAAGTCTACTTTATTGCAACTCTATTCTAAGTTTGAGGAAAAAAAAAAAAAAGACCCAGGTTTTGCAGACTTTATACATGTGCTACATGGACCAACTATATGGCCTGGTGGATAAGGCAGCTGGATGCCATGGTTCAAGTCCTAGACCTAGTAGACTGAGCAACATGCCAGGCATGTATGCATGCATGCCCCAAATCCTAAAATCCCTCCATTAAGTCACCTACACTTTAAAAAAATTATTATAACAGGCTTGTGTGTTTCCTTCCTATTACAAAGATTATGATCTTTTAGGACAAAATACAACCATATTTAAATAACTGAAAGTAACTCCTACCTAACTTTCCCTTACTTCCCTATAATGTCCTTTACTTAAGTGGGAGAATCTATGAAATTCTCCAAAGAGATGTTTCAACAGATGGCCTCACTACTAGATATGAGACTTACCTATTTAACTTTGTGGCACCTTCAGATTCAACATAATCCCATTTAACCCCATCTCCATGCATATTTTATAACTTCATTACATTAAACATACAGTAATAAAAAATCTACGAGGATATAATTTTTTAAGGTCTTAGCCATAGGTGTACATGTGCTGGCTGGAAAGAGAAAGAGAGAAACAATAAGAGGGAAAGTAAGAAATCACCCCCCACAGGGGATGGGCATACTGCAATACCCTCTCCCCCATTTTCCTCCTGAGTTTGCGGGTGCACACGTACATGTGTCCAACATGATTCTCAAGTCACCAGGTCCAGGAATTGAACCACAGTCAGCCATGTGGGAGTCCAGTGCTTTAACCACCATGCCATCTGCTGGCCCCAGACATAATATGTTTTAAATGCATCTATTGCTTTCTTTTTTAAAGTAATAAACAGAACACTTCTAGAAACAATAAGAAATGAGAGTTAATACTATTACCGGCAGAGGAAAATCACCATTTGACTTCCTGATATACTGCCCTATTCTGCCAGGGGAAATTTCACTGTAGGAGAAATTTACTACCCACCTGAATTCTGTGTGTAGCTATTATAAATCTTGATACTATAAATCAAATCAACAATAACAAATTCTTTCTTAGGAAATAAACAATAACCAATCAAATTTATTATTTATAGCCTGCCTTCTTTTAACAAGGATTTGAGGAAACTAAGATAAGGAAATAAGAATGTAAATAGGGATCCCTAGCAAGGCTTCTGGGAGAAAAACAGTAAAGGCAAATCTGTACCCTTGGCAGACTTTATCACTTATCGTTTACATAGATTGTCTCGTTTAATACTCACAACCACTCTATGAAGTAGACACTACTGTCATCCTCTTTGCCACATGAGAAAACTGGAGCTTAGAGACATTAGCGAGGTTGTACAGTCAGTCAAGGAAGGAGTCAGGATATTAATATTATGAGGCTTAGAAATTGATGCCCCAAGGACTGGCACTTTGACATGCTGAGAAGCCTTCGAAGTAGAAATCAGGCCCTATAACCTTGTAATATTCCTCCTGCCTGTCTTGGTCCCCAAGTGGAGGGCTATTCCATTACCTCCTAAGACAGGCCATGACAAACAAGAGAACAAGTGTCTTTGGCCCCCTTCCTAAAGTTTTATCAGCTGAACTTGTATTCCAGGAAGAAAGATCAAGGAATATCGACACACTTGAACATACACACGCACACACAAATGAAATATAAGGAAACTTCAAAAAGTTTATGGAAAAAATGGAATTAAAGTACGTGTTTATTTTGCTGTAATAAAATTTTTTAAATCTAGGCATTTTTTTGTCATAATATATATTTTCTAAGAATTTTGTGAATATGTTCTGTAAATCTGTATGCCTTTCTTTTTTTTTTTTAATAAATCTACCTACTGTAAATGATTTTTAGTGAACCTTCCAGGGAGAAGGAAGAAAGGTTCTGCACCTTTACAATACCCAGGGTCCAAGTTAAAAACCTTGGACTTAACTACACTGCTGCCTTATCTTTAAAAGAACAAAGCACTTTGGAAATGAAAAAAGAAGAGCAAGACTAACTATGACACATAGTTTGTAGTGTGAATATTTTCAATAAAAATTCAAAATTTACAGACCCGCCCCCCAAAAAACAAACAAAGCTCTGTGTGTGTGTGTGTGTGTGTGTGTGTGTGTGTTATACCTGTGGTCATCCACTCAGCTGACCTACTGCCATATGATATACTCAGAAAGACCTTGGGATCAGCAGGTGGAATGGTGGTTAAGGAGCTAGACCCCACATAGCTGATCACGGTTTGAGCCCCGGTCGCACTGACTTGAAAATCACACCAGGCATGTGTGCATGCATGCCCAAAATCCCAATTGGAGAATGAATGAGAAGGGAATGCAATGTGACATCTCCCCTGGGAGGTAATTTCTCACTTTCCCTCCCTGTCTCTGTCTCTATCTCTGGCAAACACACATACCCTATAGCAAAAACTAAAAAACAAAACAGCAAAGAAACAAAAAAAGCAAAACAAATAAACAAACAACTCTCTATTAATGAAGTGTATGTTTCAACAGCACAGTTGGGTAAAAATGTTCTCACCAGAGATGCGAATAATATAGGGAGCATAGCAAAGATGTGAAGACCCCAATGTTTCTTCTGTGCCCCTCTTGTTCCTGTCCCTACCAGTCAGAAGAAGCTGTTCTCCTGGTGAAAAGGCCCTATCTAACATCTTGAAGGCCCCCAGGCCAGACCTGGGAGGTCCTCCTAGTCTTCTGAGTGATCGCATCAAGTGGCTCTCCAATAGGGCATCCTAGTACAATCTGTTGCCTTTAAAGAGCAATACAACAAAAATACACAAATGGCTAGTGGCAAAGACTTTTATACTTTATGTGAAATAGAGATTTTTAAAATTCTTTGTATGGATTCATGTTGGTTATTCTATGGCTCACCTCATATAAGAAATAAAACTAGTTAGTGAGTTGATGCCTGTAGATATGTAAGATGTTCTTTATCCAAAAATACATGACTGGGTAGTTTGGATTGAAACATAATTAGAAAGATTAGGGAGCTGCTCAATCTACAAAAGTTACAAAGACTACTTTTAAAATTATTTTGAATAATTAAGTCATTGAAATAGATTTATAGTCTCCAAAGGTAACAGTAACAAGAGGGAAAACATTTCGTCAGTCATGTTCTGGTAAACTAATCGAAAAAACCACTGAATTGCAATGTTCTTCTGTACTTATAACCAATTTATCAAATGAACAAGAAACCTGGCATGTACCATCTTTGAAAAAGCAGTTATTTAACTTAAATGTAACTGTGCTGCATATGAGGATAATAATAAATACCTGTTCTACACCAAGTAGGTATTGCAGGAGACCTATCAGAAGCCAAGGCAGAAAGGGTGGGAGCAATATGACGAACAAGGAACAGTAAGTAAGAGGATGGTTCAACAGTGCTGAGCCTACAGCCACTACAAGGCAACAGAATACAAAATAAGGTGATCTGAATTGCTTCCATTTCACTGCTTCTCCTCAGTTTTCTCAGATGCTTTCTGATTAACCCTGCCAGATTTTTCCAAGTATTTGTTGCGGGAGATCTGATTAACACTGCAAGATTTTTCCAAGTATTTGTTGCGGGAGATCAGAATTGCTACCTCAAAAATATGCCACTTTGGCATAAAGACCGTTGAGTTAGGGCAGTTAACAAGTCAGTGCAGAAAATCTGTCCCTCTTTTATTATACCTATGTGCCTAAAAGCAGGGCATAGATATTTAAAGACAAAAGGTAACCCTCCACCCCACCCACCACTCCCAGGGAGAAGAAATACCACTGAAGACAGGGCCTGCAGATGGCACCAGAGGAATCTAAATCAGCTAGTATCAGGAACTAACCTTTGTCTGGCCTTTCCCACAAGTTGCTCCCTCTAGAGACTCAAAATACTTTTTGTCTTGTCATTTCTCTAAAATCATACTGTTCTTTGTTAAAGATGCTACAGAAACTGGAATTCAAAACCAGCCTTTATGTCCAGGGTATCCCCCATACATAAATGAAGTATTGTTGTTAATAAACTTCTACCTGTTTTTCTTTTATTAGGCTTTAGTTGCATTGGCCTGTTCCAACCAAGAATTTATGAGAGCTGAGGAAAAAGATGACTCTTCTTCCTCAACACTATGAAGAAAAGTCTTTTTTTTTTTTTTTTAATTAAGGTTTTTGCCATAGGGCATGTACAAGAGAGACAGTGAGAGGGAAAGTGAGAAATCACTCCCAGAGGGGCTGGCCATGCTGCAATCCCATCTCCATTCTCCCTTGGGAATTTTGGCATGCATGCACATGTGCCTGGTATGACTTTTCAAGCCTAGGGGTCTGGGACTGGAACTGTGGTCAGCCATGTGGGAGTCCAGTACCATAACCACTAAGCCACTTGCTGGCCTGGAAGAGTTGTTAATGTGTCCTTTTCTAGATGAGGAGCTAAGAAGAACTCAAAATAAAAAGTTCCCCTAGCACAATAAAGCCTGAACGAGGCTAACTAGTCCAGGAGATGCTTTGAGCAGGGGGTGGAAGGTGTTCTGGCAGCCTTGACATGGCCATGGACCAAGGGCTATGTGGCACATTGTGGCACAGACCAAGGACAAAGGAATGACATATATAATGGGAATGAGCAATGGCAGACAGAAGAGACCCATTGGCTTTCTCCACCAGGGGACCCAAACTTGGTTGTGCACAGCCTTCTCTGGGAGCTGTTCAGAACCCAGGTCCTACCTTTGAGCTCCCAGTCTACTAGGTCACAATGGACCTAAAAGCTCTCTGTGTGTTTAAGAGCCCCATCATGTTAAAGGACCACCGTTTTTTACCTGAATGCCCAGGTCCTGATGAGTTGGAATTGCTGACTGACCGTTCTTATGGCAGTCATATATAACAGGAAATAGGCGACAAACACCTATTATCCCAGGTTCAAAGACTTTTCCCTTTTCTTCTCCCAACCACTCAAGCAACAAAAATGACAGAGTTTTTTCTTGGCAATAAATGAAAGTAACTCTTCAAGCATGTCTTGTGAGTTAAGACTATTAATGTGCTTTCTAATTTTAAAACTAAAGCAACATTAGGGTCATGAGCTCTTTTGACTAAAGAGAAATGAAAAGAGGAAGACCCTTGATACCAAAGTTTCCACAGAAGTTTAAAGAGGAGACAGACTCCGAATTTCCTTTTCCAAATACTAATGTCCAAGCCCAAATTCTCTTTACAAATATTTGAGTGCTGAGAGACCAAGCAACCAAATGATGTAATGGCTTCGTTAGGGAAGTAAGGATTTGATTGTAATGGAAGGGTACAAGAGAAGAAAAAATTTAAAACTTGAGCCAACTCCATTGTAAACTGCGAATATCAAGCGATTCTTTCTTACTACTCAGACTGATTTAAAACTATTGGGTCATCAGGAAAGTCATGACACATTTTTGCATAGAAAAACAAAATAGTACGTCATGAATTTCCGGTCGACCTAATACTTCATTCTATTTTTCTTTGCAGAGAATAAAAACATCTGAAGCAAAATCTTTTTAGGAAGATAAAACTTAACAAGTGTGTGTGTGTGTGTGTGTGTGTGTGTGTGTGTGTGTATCACTCTAAAATTGTGAGTGATGTTCAGGTCACCTGCAGTTTTGCATTGCCTGTGCTATCAGACTAAGTAATGGACTGGTAAATTGAAGAAATGATTCTGACTGACTATTGATCTGAGAGAGACAGCAATGACTCCAAGTTCAAAAGACTTGATACTCTAGAGGTCCCAAAGTTCACTTCACGTAAAATCCTCAAAAAAGGAAAAAAAAAAAAAAAAAGGTACAACTAAAAGGTACAACTATAAACAACTAGGTTGCATAAACAACTTAGGAAAAAACTTGCTTGAGTCTCTCTCTAGGGAAATTATTAAGCATTTCAGTAGAAAACAAGTTTCTCAGGAAAGTAACAAGAGTGGGCATTGATATGACATTGCTGGGAACGTGAAATAAGAAGGCCTGCATGTATGCTGGGTGTCTTCTGTTCATTCCTCTGGGAATTCACATCATCTCATCATTGTAAACGCTCCGACCATTGGGGGAGAAAGCACTCTGAGCTACAAACAGGAATTATTCTGGCCTCTGTAACAATGTCTCTCTTTTCTTTTCTTTTCTTTTTTTTTTTTTTTTTGAGAGGTTTTCGCGATAGGGCACGTGCGCTCGCCAGAAAGAGAGAGACAGAAAGACAGAAAGTGAGAAATCACCCTCCAGGGGGGATGGCCACACCACAATCCCTTCTCCTCCATTCTCCTCTTGGGATCTTGGGCACGCACGCACACATGCCCAGTGTGAGTTTAAGCCACCAGGTCCAGGACTCAAACCATGGTTGACTACGTGGGAGTCCAGTGACATAGCCATTATGCCAACTGCTGGTCCCAACAAAGTCTCCTTGTTAGGGAAGCATCTGTAACAAGGGTTTAAAATAAAGTAAACCTGAGTCCTTTCAGTACTCTGGGTTGAAGCATGCAGTTTCATGAAAAAGCAAAAAAGCTTTACATAAAAACAGAATAATTAAAAATCTACATAATTCATGTCTTGCAAACACAATAAGTATAATAAATCTTTCATGCATTCATTTATTTCCAAAGGATATTTGGTTTTAATGAAAAGTAATCAAAAGCAAAATTTCTTTCAATACCTTACACATTTATTAAACTTAAAAAAAACCTATTTCTATTATCATTAAATACTATTTATTAATTACATGATGCATGCAACTGCACTTTTTATTTTATTTTTAGTTTTTGCCAAAGGGCACATGTACTTGCTGAAGAGAGACAGAGACAGTGAGAAGGAAAGCGAGAAATTAATCCCCAGGATCATGCCACAATCCCTTCTGTCCCATTTTTCACTTGGGATTTTGGGCAGGCATGCACACACACACCTGGCACAAACTTCAAGCCATTGGGTCCAGGACTCAGACTGTGGTTGGCCATGTGGGAGTCCAGCACCTTAGCCACTATGCCGCCTGCACTTTCCTGCAACTGGACTTTAGGAGCTACATGGGGCCAGCTACATGGGAGATTAAGGCAGTGGAGTCCTACATAGTTGACAGCAGTTCGAGTCCTGGAACTGGTGGGAAAATCATGTAAGGCATGTGTATGTGTGACCAAAATCCCAAGATGCAAATGGAGGAGAAGGGATTGTGGCATGGTCATCCTCCGAGCGGGTGATGTCTCATTTACTCCCTCTCTGTCTATCTCCAGAGAGAACATATATCCCATGGCAAAAATTCTAAAAAAAAACCTCAGGAAGTTACAAAGCCTTTGAACTGATAAGCAAATGTTAACTGTTAACGTGTATGAGAATAAATACACTACTGTGTGTCGAGACCTATAGTTTATGTAAGTTTAAAAAGAAACTTTAGGGGGCCAGAAGTTAGCATAGTAGTTAAGGCACTGGATTCCATATGGCCAACTCTGCAGTTTGAGTCCTGGACCTGGCAGCCTCAAAGAACATGCTGGGTGGACATGCTTGAGTGTCCAAAATCCTGACAGCAGAAATAAAGGAGAAGGGTTTGTGGAGTGACCATCTCCCCTGAGGGGTGTTTTCTCACTTTCCTTGTCTCTCTGTCCCTCTCTCTCTCCTTCCCCTGGGTGAGTACATGTACCCTACAGCAAAAAAAAAAAAAAAAAAAAAAAATCTTAAAAAAGCACAGAAAAAAAATAATAAATCTTAGGCACTGAAAAGGTTAGGAACCACTGCTTTAGATACTGGAAATACTTTTGTGGAATAAAAATTATGATATATATTGGAAATCATACAAAGAATGGTATAAATTCTGGCCTTAAAAATGTTTCTTGTGTGGGACCAGCGAATAGTATAATGGTTACATCGATGGACTACCACAAAGTTGACTGTGGTTAGAGTCCCAGACCCAGCAGCTTAAAACTCATGCTGGGGGGACAAGCAGCCGGCGTAATGACTATGTCACTGGACTCCCATGTAGTCAACCACAATTCGAGTCCTGGACCCGGTGGTTTAAACTCACACAGGGCACATGTGCGTGTGTGCCCAAGATCCCAAGAGGAGAATGGAGGAGAAGGGATTGTGGTGTGGCCATCCCCCCCTGGAGGGGTGATTTCTCTCTTTCTTCCTCTCTGTCTTCCTGGCGAGCGCACACACCCTATAGCCAAAAAACAAAAAAACCAAAAAAACAAAAACAAACAAACAAACAAAAAACAAAAAAAAAAACAAAAAACAAAAAAAAAAAAAAAAAACAAAAAAAAAAACCTCTCCAAAGGGGGGGATAAAAAAAAAAAAAAAAAAAAAAACTCATGCTGGGTACATGTGCTGGAGTATCTAAAATCCTGAAAGGAGAATGGAGGAGAAGGGATTGTGGCATGGCCATCCCCCCGAGGGGCTGATTTCTCACTTTCTGTCTCTCTGTCTCTCTGCTGAATGCATGTGCCCTCTAGCAAAAATCTCTCTTAAAAAATAAGTTTATCCATTTAAAGCTTAATAGTAATTTAAACATCATTAGAAAATATTAATAAGTTCTGTGAGACTGAGTATTTCTTTCTTCCTGTTTTGTTCAATTACATGTCCCCAATGCACAGCTGAGTATTTGAACCTGAAAAGAACAGCAATTGTTTGCTGAAGGAATGCATAAATAAAAACCAGCAATTGCAAAGGAATAGCGTGCATTTTATGATGCTCAACTGAAACAGTAAGATGCTGTCTGTATTTAACTTGTAGTTCAAAATGTCTAAATGGGGAGGATGTTGTACATTTATGTGACAATTTTTATGTACTTTTTAGCATGACAGTGTTTGCAAATGATGCTTCCCTAGGGACAGGTCTGAGAGCACAGTTCCAATCAACACAGTGTAACAGGAAACAGCTCTGATGCACACAACACCTTGCGCTTTCTCTCTTATTAGTAAGCATATCCCCACTGGAGTGCAAGGATGATAGCAAAGACTCAGACTTAACGGCAGGATCTCTTAATGCTTTGTCTCGACTACAAAATAAGACTTAAAAGCTTCCTTTAACTGCATCAGTCCCTGTCCTGTGTCAAGCAACATGCAAGGTGCTGGGAACATGACGATGAGAGGATAAAGTTTTATCCTTAGAAAAGGAACTGAAAGGGTTGTAGCATTAATAATTCCTTTGTCATTTTCTGAATCATCTTACAAAATAAATGGCATTGCATACCAAAGGTGTCCTTGCAATTTGTTCACTATGTGTGATCATAGCTTATTCTGCAGGGAACCTAGGAAAATGACATTATTCTGAATTCCCTGAGGGATGCAGATGCTGGGTAGAGGAAGAACGAAAGCGATGACTACAATCCCAGTGAAAGAAACACCAGTTTCAGCAGCTTTTAAACTACACCAATAGGGGTAAAAGGGCCTTCTGAACACCTCCTAAAATATTGCACTATTTAATTAAAAAGAGACAAGCAACTCATATAAGTGCTTAGAGCTAAAGGTAAAGAGAAAGCCAGCCAGTTCTGAATTCATGTAATCTAGAAGTTTTTGGGTTCTTGCATCTTCAGATGTTTAGTTTAGTCACTCACTATTTTATTTTTATAATAGGGTGTGTATGCTCCCCAGAGAGAGACAGAGAGGGAGGGAGAAAGTGAGAAATCATCTCCTGGGGGGATGGTCAATACTTTCTCCTCCAGCTTCCTCTTGGGATTTTGGGTATACACAACCATGCACCCAACATGATGTGCAGGCTGCCAGTTCATGTTGGGTGCATGTCTGTGTATACCCAAAGTCAGCTATGTGGGATACAAAACCTTAACCTCCACACAACCTGCTGGCTCTCCATTCACTATTACAATAATGGAGTAATTTACAATTTCCAAAATGACTGGAATTGCATGGTTTTTAAAATGCTACAGAATAGGGATCAGAAGATGGATTAATGGTTACATCACTAGACTCCCACGTAGTAGACTGTGGTTCAAGTCCTGGCTTCGGAGGTTTAAACTCATGCCGGATATGTGTGCGTGTGTGCCCAAAGTCCCGAGAGGAGAATGGAGGAGAAGGGATTGAGGCATGGCCATTCCACATGCTTTTGGTCTCTCTGTCTCTTAGGCAAGCACACACGCCCTAAAACGAAAATCTCTCTAAAAAAGAAAATGCTACAGAATAGAAGAGTTCTACCCTGAATGCTCTTGTTAATAGTTTAAGTAAAGCTTTTTCCCCCTTTTTTTGCTTGTTGTAATTTAGATCCTCCTCTGGTTGATTTCTTCTTTAAATTTTCTCTCAGAAAGAACCTTGTCACATTCTAAAGCAATTATTCGCTTTTTTTATAAGACAAAGAAGTGTGACCAAAGGAGGAGTAAACCACAGATCTGATTAACTCCGAAGTGACAATAATTCCAATTTTCATGCACCTGCTGGAACAATCAGATGATGGGGAAGAGGGAGGGTGGTAACAGCAGTGCCTTTCAACATGGCCCAAGGGAAGGTCACTGCAGGTCACTGCTGGGCAGACACCCACAGCGAAATCTGTGCCAGCATGTCTAGACACAGTAGGAAATGCTCTGGGTCGTATGGAAGAGCTGATACTGCCACAGGCCGAGGGCAGTCTCTGAGTGCCTCTCCAGCTATTTTTGAACTGAAGAGTTGTGCTCCTGCACTCCTGGCCCTTCAAAATCCTTCCCGACATTGCTGCCATGCTTTGGAGAGGTTACAATATTGAGTGCATTTAACAACATGACATATAAGGAGATCTATACCCACCATCTTTCAACCTTCTAAACAACCGATGCTTCTAATTTATGTAAACATATAGATGCTGAACTTATGTGACCACAGCATAAGTTGTAAATGATGTATGAAACGAGAAACGCCAGCACAGTGCACAGAGAATTAGTAAATCATATCTCCTCACATAACTGTGTTATGTACTACCATGTATGCATGAAAATATTAGCATTTTTCCTTAGCAAGAGCTGAATAACTATTCCCCCTAACAGATCCCTGCTATAAACTCTTGAAAAATTTTCTCAATAGCTGTTTTTTTTTTTAAAGTTACTCATTTCTACCTTCTGTAAGTGACACACACACACACACACACACACACACACACACACACGACAGCATCCACTACAGGGTCTTGACACTGTGTTCTACCCTTAGCTTCAGCCAGTCTGGATTATGGGCTCATTTCTGTCTGATGTACTCAAGAAAGTCTCCAGATAGGAACCCAGTACCTTCCCATGTAGGTCAGCTTCGTCAATCCCCAACTGAGTTGTTTTTGAAAATCTTTTTTGCTATAGGGCACGTGTGCTCACCATAAATACAGAGAGAGACAGAGAGACAGAAAGCAAGAAATCACCCCCTGGGTGGTAGGAGGGATGGCCATGCTGCAATTCCTTCTCCTCCATTCTCTCAAGATCTTGGGCATGCATGCACACGCGCCCAGAGTGAGTTTAAGCCACCGGGTCCAAGACTTGAACTGCAGTAGACTACATGGGTGTTTAGCAATATAGCCATTATGCCATCTGCTGGTCCCCAGCTGAGTGTTTTTAAAAGAAGCATGAGATCTTTCATTTGCTTTAAAAACGAGAAGATTATTAGATCACATCAGCCTCTGACGAGACCCCCCAAAAGCTAAGATTGTGATTTCTTGGATTCTCCTTATTTTCATTCTTTTCCATCTGGAATGTCTCAGTCTCCAATCCTAGCACTTGGTCCTGCTTCCTGACTCCTGAGCACCCCTGGCCAAATGTAACTAAGGACTGCCAGTTCAACAACCTCAGACAGATATGTCTCAATGACAGGGACCTCGCTGCATTCTGCAGTTCTATTACTCACCACTCATTCACTTGCTTCCTATTGGACGTTCATTTTTCCAACCAAGTATTTTTAAACTTTTATAACTACTTATTTGTTTTGGATTGATAACTAAGAACTATCAATGTTAGTTATGTACAGCATGCTACTGTGAAATAGGTATACATTGTGGAATGACTGCATCAAGCTATGGATATACATATCACCTCATGTATGTGTTTTTCATGTGGCAAAAATACTTCAAATGTATGCTTTCTGTAATTTTCAAGAATACAATACATTGCTATTAACTATAATCATCAGGTACAATAGACTCTTGAACATATTCCTTCTAAATGCACTTGTTTTTATCCTTTGGCCAAATCTTTGCTTCCTAGGCTCTGCTAATTTCCATTTTACTCTCTACATGTATGAGTTCATTATGTTTACACTCTCTATATGAGAGAGAACATATAGTATTTGTCTTTTCGTGCCTGGCTGGATCCCATGTGGCTGGCTGCTGAGCTGTTTCAGTCCTGACTTGGGGAGTTTAAGAAACACCTCATGTGCATATGTGCCAGGAATTCTGTGGGGAGGGGGAAGCGGAGGAGGAGAGGTGGTGGCGTGATCATTCCCTACAGAGACTGCTTTCTCCCTCCTTCTCTCTCTGTCTCTCTCTGGAGAGCACATGTGCCGCTGAGGGGGGAAAAATATCTAAAACAAATAAAAAGAGAGATCGAAAAACATGCCTGCCCTCATTGCTTTATTGCTCACATGAAAAAATTACTAATAAACCTTAAGCAGGTAATTCATTAACTGTATACCCTATTAAAAACATATTTAGTATTAAATAAATATCTCACATTTTCTCCACTCATCCCATTTTTCTTTTCTCTCTCTCATGTGCCCACTCTCTTTTTTTGTTACTAAAGTATTTTAAAGTCAGGCCCAGCAGATGTAATAATGGTTATGTCACCGGAGTCCCATGTAGTAGACTGTAATCTGAGTCCTGAACCCGGCAACTTAAAAAATAAATAAATAAAATAAATAAAAATAAAAAAAATAAAACACTGGGCAAGTGTACATGCATGCCCAAAATCCCAAGAGGAGAATGGAGGAGAAGAGGCTGCAGCATGGCCATCCCCTCTAGGGGGGTAATTTCTCACTTTCTGTCTCTTTTGTGTCTGTCTAGTGAGTGCACATGTACTATTGCAAAAATCTCTCTTTAGAAAAAAAGAAAAGGTATTTTAAAGCAAATCTTACCTCTGGTTCTATTTTAAGTTTATTATGGGTCTCTCTAAATGTTACACAGCTATAATATCCTATACCTACCTAAAAAATAATCAACAATTCCTTGGAACATTTGATATTTTTAAGAATTCAAGAGCAACTACTACATTATCACTGACTTAGTTTTATTTTCTTTTTTCTTTTTATTTTTTTTTTAACTCATGTTTATGGCTAAGATTAATGGACCTACTACCAGCTGTCAAGCATCATACTAAGAATTTAATTCTCTAATAGTCCCATGGAGAAAATCAATTAGTACTCTCACTTAACAGACAAGTTGACATTTTTATAAGACATGAATTAGCTTGTCCAAACTGATGGAACTACTATATGATGAAGTCAGGATTTGAACCCAGGTCATTTGACTCCAAATTTTGGGAACTTAGTATGTTATAGTGCACAAAATACAGGAAGGTAAGTGCCTTAAGGACAGAGAGATATATTTCAGAGTTTAGTATGAGTTCATTAAAAAACAAAACAAACAAACAAAAAACTGCCTTACTGATTATATTCACAACTTATCTTTTTCTTACATAATACTAAGTTGCCAGGAAAGTCATGAGGCATTTTTGCATAGAAAAATATGTCATGACTTTCCTGAAGACCTAATAATAGAACTGAGAGGCCAGCAGGTGGCATAGTGGTTGAGGCACTGGATTTCCACAAAGCCAACCATGGTTCAAACCCTGGACCTGGTGCCTTGAAACTCTCCTCCACCATGAGGAGAATGGAGAAGGGATTGTGGCATGGCTATCTCTCTAGGGGGGAGGGCGATTTCTCGCTCTCCCTCACTGTCACTCGCTGGCAAGTGCATGTAGCCTATGATAAAAATCTTAAAACAAACAAACAAAAAAAAAAACTTTAAAAAATAGAATTGAAATGGTATTATCAAACAGAATGCAACTCTAGGCAACATAAAATTTACATGGAAATGAAACATTTCAAAGAAAATGTTAACATTGTGATGGTTGAAAAATACTAACTTCAGAATCAGGTCATGGCCCAGTGGTAGTACAACTGAAACCACACAGGAAAGGTCCTTGGTTTGCATCCTGGGACCTCCTTGAGGATGCCAAACACATGTATATGTACCCATGATCTGGGCGAGCTCGGATTGGGATGGATCATGGAGTGATGACCATGTTGGGAATGACTGTCTCTTTATCAATCTCTTTTCTTTTGCTGGCTTTCTTGCTCATAAAGGAAATAGCAATAAATAAGCAACATTTTAAAGATTCAAATTTAAAAACATTAAAATCCAACTTGTGGAAAATATGTAAATAAGGTATAGCAGAAAGTAAGCCTCATTTGTACTTAATTACTGGAATAAGATTCTTTAAAATAATTATTTTATTTAACTTTATTTATTTATTCGTTCATTTTAATTTGACCAGAGAGGGACAGAGAGAGAGAGAGAGAGAGAGATAGAGAGAAAGTATGCCATCTTAGAATTGAACCCTGGTTGGCCACGTGGGAGTCCAGTGCCGCTAATCACCATGCCATCTGACGGCCCCTAGAGTAAGATTATTTTTAAAATTTTGCTATAGGGTATGTGTACTTACCAGAGAAAGACAGAGAGAGAAAGAGAGAAAGCAGTCCCCACTGCAATCCCTTCTCTTTCATTCTACTCATGAGATTTTGGGAATATACGCACATGTGCTGGTTTCTGAGCCACTGGGTCCAGAAAACAACCACGCAGTCGTCCATGTGGAATCTAGCCTTCTAACCATCACACCCCTGACTGGCACCAGACTCTTCACATTTAATCATCAGGATAAGACTTTTTTCAGAAGTAGTACTCTGATATTGTTTTCTCAAATGAAAGCCCATGCCAGCAGCTTGCATGCATGAGCAGCCCTATATTTAGTTGAGTACCATTTGGTAGCCCTCAGGTCCCATTAACTATATTCTCAGATGAAAATGAAATATGGTAATAGATTAGAAGACAAATTTACAACTTTAATTAATGATGCCTTAGGAGGCTTTTGTAAACAAAGCAATGAAAATAATAAGGGAGGAAGTTGACCACTGAACTATGTCATTTTCACTGGTCCATCTACTTTACAGTCAGTTCTAGATTAATTGACTTATATTAACACAGGAAAGATAATTAATATACGCATGCATACCTGCACAGCCTATGGAAAGCACACACACTGTGACTATTCCTATAGCCATATAGATATAGGAATATTTACATGCAATAGTCTAGCAGTTAATTTTAAATGCAAGCTAAAAGAGACATGTTACTTAGCATATAGTGCCAAGTAGTTTGGTATCTTTTCTTTTTTTTAATTGTCAGAGGATGTGCACACTCACCAGAGAGAGAGAGACTAGATGACAGAGAAAGGGGGCATGATCATGCTGCAATCCCTACTTCTTCCCTTCTCCAGCCTGTTGGAATTTGGAGAATGCATGCACACACACCTGGCATGATTCTTAAGCCTCCGGGACAGAGACTCAAACCACACTCAGCCATGTAAGATCTAGCTGCCTTTAACCACTATGCCACATAACCTGCCTGTTTGGTTTTATCATACAATAAAAACTCATATACCTCAGTCTATGCACATCCACACCTTTTCCTTCATTTCTTTTTCTTGCCTATGGCAAATCTCTCCACTGATAAATTGACATCTGTTTCCTGACACCTCCCTAGAGATCTGAGTCCATCAGTGATTTCTGTCCACCCTGCAGATCTGTCCCTCATTACTAGAGCCTTCCTGTCAACTCCTAATGAACTTCAGTCTCTCCTTCAGTTTCTTATAAAGACAAACCTTCAACAGACCCCTTAATACACTCTACTGAGTGCAAAATGAGTTGAGGAAAACGTAGACTATTTAAATATTATAGATAATGAGAATAGTTGTAGAGTAGTGATTAAGGAGACCATTCCTGCCCTGACTACCATATTGTTAATAAAATACCAGCTCCGCCATATACCAGCTATGACTGTGGGGCACGATATTAACGCTTCAGTGCCTCAGTTTCCCTGTGCATAATAATGGTTTAGAATAGTGCATGGCATGGAAGGCTTACACAATGTTTGTTCAAGGAATGTAATAAAATTACAGATGATACCCAGGCAACTGATTCATTGCTTTTTCTAACTATACTTCTGTGGTCTTGGGAAATCATAAACTTTCATCCAGATAAATATTCTCTAAAGATATTTCACTTGTATAAAACTTAGTTTGGCAAACTCACATGTGTGTTTGTGTGTGTGTGTGTATGTGTGTTTAAACTGATGATTATCTTTTATAGGCCTGTACATACCTCAAATAAACAAAAGTGTATTTGCTGATAGTTGAACCAAATATAGCTGTACCTTCAGGGCACTATGATTTCAAAGACTAATTTCTAATAATAGAGTGCTTCTGAGGCCGTCCATTAGGTTTGGTATTATCATTATCAATAATTTCTAATGATTTATTATTAAGATGATCAGTCTTTAAAGGTCTAATTCTGGCAAATAAAATCCTGCTCAACCATGGAACATCTCAGACAAATAATGGAGCACTCAAGGAGTAACCCTGCTGAGGTGACGGTGCATGGTGAGGAGGGTAGGCTTTCGGGTAGGGCTGCGGGTTTGGCATTTGCAGCTCTGCTTTGCCTCTTGCCACTTCTATAGGCTTAGGTCTCTTTTGTGTGTGTGTGTGGAGAGCTTTTTGCTATAGGGCACATGTGCTCGCCAGAGAGACCCAGAGGGACAGAGAGAAACAGAGAGACAGAAAGTGAGAAATCACCCCCTGGGGGGAATGGCCACACCACAGTCCCTTCTCCTCCACTCTCCTCTTGGGATCTTGGGCACACACACACACACACGTCCGGTATGAGTTTAAGCCACTGGGTCCAGGACTTGAACCGCAGTCGACTACATGGGAGTTTAGCAACATAGCCATTATGCTAACTGCTGGTCCCAGGCTTAGGTTTCTTATCTAACCTCTCAGGTGCCTTGGCTTCCTCACCTTTCTCACCTATGCAATGGGGGCTAAGGACAATATGTTTAAAGCTCTGAGAAAAAAGTGTGCTTAGGAAATGCCTGCTGCTTCTTAAATGAGGGGAAGTTAATTTAAAAAAAAAAAAAAAAAAAAGCCCTAACTTTTTTTGTCTTGTAAGGACACCTTTTTCTAATCATTCTTCTATAGGTGTTGCCCATGCTGGTCCTTCTCCCTGGACCTGGATGAGGTAATTTCCTGTGATCAATGGTGAGAGATTATACTTCAGATTATATTGTGTTTTTTGTAATTTACAGTATTAAGATCCTACATGAGATCTTCAAAATGTCTATGAAACATGCATATGATGAAAAATGTATGCAAGATTACAAAAATTTTTGTGTACCAAAATAAACATCAATTCCATTTCCCACGAACTTTTTGAAATCCCTCATACTGGACAACGGAAGCATTTGCTTAACTATATCATTTTTGCCCATGATTATCACTGTCTAGAATTACACTTTAAACTCCCAAATAGAAATAAATCTATCGACTCCCATTTTTTTCAGCAAATAAATTATAATGAATTTAAGAGGGAGAGGAGTGAAATGTGATTATAACAGAAATGCAATGTAAAAGATTTATCAATCAGCTACAATATGTAAAGCTGTTTTGGATCTTGATTAGAACACTATGTAAAACACTATTTTTGGGGGTTCAACAGGGGAAACATGAATACTTGTGGGAAACTGATAATGTTAAGGAAATATCAATTTGTCTGACAGGACTATTTTTTTTTTTTTGAGAGGTTTTTGCTATAGGACGCGTGAGTTTGTCAGAAAGACAGAGAGAGACAGAGAGATAGAAAGCGAGAAATCACCCCCCAGGGGGGATGGCCACGCTGCAATCCTTTCTCCTCCATTCTCCTCTCGGGATCTTGGGCACACATGCACACGCTCCTGGTGTGAGCTTAAGACACTGGATCTGGGATTCTAATCTGCGTCTACTGCAAGGGAGTCCAACCACATAGCCATTATGCCAACTGCTGGTCCCCAGATAGGGATATCTTTACAGTTTCATTTTTTTTCCTTTCTTTCCTTTTTAAAGAGAAATACCCTCAGATACTTACATTTAAAATATTTATATTTGACATCTGCATTTGAATCAGGCAGAGGTCTGCCTCAAAATAATCTAAGGGCAAAGAAGACAGTACTGAAAAGCGACACAGTTAAAGCAATATGAGCCATGAGCTGATCACTGCTGAAGCTGGTGGTGGGTATAGGAGGTCCTTACACTGTTCTCCTATTTTAAATGTCTGAAATTTTCTAAATTAAAAATGTTGAAACAATACATAATGATTTTTTAGAAGTTATTGTTTTCTTAAGAATTATTTTTGATTTAACTTTATTTAATTTGGTCAGAGAGGGACAGAGTAAGAGAGAAAGAGAGAGAAGGAAAGTGAGAAAGGAAGGGATCGAACCACTGTTGGCCATGTGGGAGTCCAGCACCCTTAACCACCATGCCAATTGCTGGCCCCAACACATGGTGATTTAAAAACCAGATACAGGAAGAAAAAAACACCAAAATGCCTCAACATCATATTATACATTTAAAATACTCTTTTCTGATACTTGTAGCTACACCAGGTGGAAGAAGAAAGCGAGACGGGTTCCATTCCTGAGATGAAGCAAAAGACAGAGCAAAGTGAAGGGGTCCTAGAGGCCGAGTCACCTGTGTCAGCTCAGAAACAAGAATCAAATCTTCAGACTGGCATATCCTCTTGCCTCTTCACAAAGAGCAGGGAACACTGACCTGTGTTACTCATAACAAGGCTTTGAACACTGCCTAAAAGAAATCAATCACTGTGCTGCCTGAAGGCTCAGACATGACAGGAAAATAAATGAGAAATTGCTCCAAACACCTGGTAAGACTACATTGTGATTCTTATGCATGTTTTTCCAATCACCTTTATGATGACTGTGAGTTTGAGAGGTGAGAGCCACAGATGGCCAAACTCAGAAAGCAAAAGCAATGGAGAGGGATGCCAGGAAGTGGTGTGGTGGTTGAGGCACTGGACTCCTACATGGCTGAATGCGGTTCAAGTCCCTCTTGCTTTCTCACGTTCCCTCTTTTCTCTCTCTATGGCAAGCACATGTGCCCTACAACAAATTAAATAACATGTGTGTGTGTGTGTGTGTGTGTGTGTGTGTGTGTGTGTGTAAAGAAGTGTAGTTGGGAAAGGAGAGGGAGGAGGCATGGGAATAGGAAGGAAGGAGGAGAGAGCAGTGAGGGGGAAAAGAGAGGAGAGGGAGATAGTGAAGAGGAGAAGAGGGAGAGGAAAAAGAGAAAGAAAGGGAACAGAGGGAGGCAGGCAGGTCTGGCTGCCCAACTATACTACAGGTCATGAAAAAGGCCCAGCTTCTGGCCTGAACTTAGGGACCATGGAGACAATGCTTTGGGGTTCCTGTGCCCAGGTTATTTTCCTACTCTTGTCAAGCAAATACAACTAAAATAAGGGAAATAAATACTTAAATAGAATGCTCTGGAAAATTTTTAAATGTTTATTTTAAAAAAAAGAAAACCTCAGAAATAAAGCTAACATTAATCCTAAAATAATACGATCTTAACGTTAACGCAACTTAACATTAGTGGTAAAGGGGAATCTGTTTTTCTGAAAAATTCTGACTTAATAGGAATGCACAAGAGTGACCTAATTTCTCCCTTTTATATTCCATATTGTTTGTCAAATATAGTAGAGAGATTACACATTGTTCAGACAATGTTCTTAAGATTTTGTTAAACTAAGTTACTCATCAACCAAACATGCTTCAATATATGAGCCAATGTTATCTCTAAATAATCTTTCACATTTCTAAAGCAAGTGCTAAACTTTCATGTGGATCCATTTTTTCATGCCTTTAACTTCCCCTTTCAGTAGTGCTGATTTGAGAAGGGGATAAGGTCTTCTAACACACCGATACATTTCCTCCAACACGGTATAAAGTAGATTTTGAAATGGTATTACCACTGTTCCTGCACATCTCATAAACACTGTCCTTGCTGCACGGAAACACCACCACCTTCTAAATATCTCCACCTTCTAAACTCTAGGGATTTCAGTTCACTGTCAGGAAATAAAAACTATATTTAAAATGTGATGACTGACATATAAATTAACTTGCCAAAGATTTTTTGGTTTTGCACATATTTTCTAGAAAAGGAAATCTATTTTCCCAGAAAAAAACCTCCAAGATAATTTTGTGATTATAAAACCGAATACATGGCTCATTATTTCTTAACGTTATTAGCATTTATTTCAATAAGTTTTTTTTTAAGCATAGTACAGTTGGGTCATTATGTGTGACTCAATTTTAATTCTCAACCTAAACCCAAGATTTTAATTTAAAAGATAGTGTGTTTCATGATCAACTTCAAAACAAATATAAAAAATATCTACGGCAATAATTTTCTTAAACATTGAAGGCTTAACATAGGATAACGGCTACAGGTTAGACTCAGAGAACTGAGAAAGAAAAACATATATGAAAATACCGTAACAGGGACCAGCAGTTGGCATAATGGCTATGTCACTGAACTCCCATGTAGCCGACCATGGTTTGAGTCCCGGACCCAGTGGCTTAAACTCACGCCGGGCGTGTGTGCGTGCATGCCCAAGATCCCAAGAGGAGAACGGAGGAGAAGGAACTGCAGCGTGACCATCCCCCCTGGGGGGTGATTTCTCGTTTTCTTTCTCTCTGTCTCTCTCTGTCTTTCCGGCGAGTGCATGCGCCCTATAGCAAAAACCTCTCAAAAAAAAAAAGAAAAAAAAAATATATATATAGTCACATAACTGAGACTTCAATGAGAAAGGCTTCAAGCTTTTGCTTATCTCTTGATACCACTTGATCCAGACAGAATAAGAACAATGTAACTGTTTACTGAAAATTTAAAGGATACAATATGTTGACCTTAATAAGCAAATAAACTCTAGGATCTACAGAAACTAGCCATAACGTCCTTATATTACAAAAATAACAAATAACAGATGTTATCAATGGTGTACTTCTGCTTAATGTCAATAATCACAATTCTAAAGCCCTTTTGAGTTCTTCCAAAGAACTTCATGCATCGTCCCATCTAACCCTTATAGATACAACCAGGGAGTAGACAGCTTAGAAACTCCCAGAGTTATAGAGCAGAGGAAAGGTAGGCTATTGGAGTAAAAGTGTACCAGGTCATACATCTTAAAAGTTTGACGATCACAAATATCCATCATTCTAACATTACAAAATTCAAGTCGTATCTCCATGTGAAGTTACCTGATGGGCCGATTCTCTTTACTGTCAAAGAGGGAGAAGATCACCTCCAGCTCCTCTCCCAGGTTGGAACACATGAGGCTCTTCATCTGGACAAAGAGGTGGTGACTGCTAGCCTGCACTGGGGTGTCTTTCTTCCGATGTCGATGTTCCATCTGAATGACACACACCCCCCCAATGAAAACACAATCAGCATGGATTCAGTATTAATTGGATATTAAATTTCAAGTTTTCTTCTAACTTTTAAAGTAAGAAACTATGGAGTTTACAGATCATCGAGAATTCTTGCTCAACTTTTTTTTTTCAATTGTTACAGTTAAAATGATACGAACTCACTGAGTAGATTCAGGGAGCATGAAGTTGCTCCTTATCAATTCCCAGGATAAGAACAAATTATTAGTCATCTTAAAAAGAAAAAAAAAAACAAAACACTAAATATCTCATGGATCCTTGCATTGATGGTAGCTGAACAATGGAGCTATAACTTCTCATGTCTCATAATTAAAAGTTCCTTTAAATTACTCTAAATGGCATAATCATGGGAATTTTCTTAAATAGGCTATGAAAAATGATACTCTGTCACTAGAATAAGAAAATGTTTCCAACTTGCTCTGGAGCTATAGGGAGATAAATCAAGGAAAGCCAGTGAGATATCCAGAGATTTAAATAGCAACTGTGTCCACTTCTCAGCCTGTCCTCAGTAGAGTCAGCCAAGACTACACCATGGAGGAAGGACCAGAACTGAGAGTTCCCATAGGCTGAAGGGGGAAGATCATTCACCATGGGGATGATCATTCACTTAACGTAGCCTGTGCTATGTGTCAAGCACTGGAACTACAACGATGAGTGAAATCAGACATAGCCTATGCTGTCAGGGAGATAGTATTTCCTAGGGGGTTCCGAAATCAACAAAATTGTCATGTGCACACACACACACACACACACACACACCTGTGGTGTTTTAAGGGGAAGGACCAGATTATGGTACAAGTATAGAAGGAGGATCTGACTTGAGTTTGGACAGTCACAGGAGCTTCCTGAGGAAGTGACACTTCAGTCAAGAGCTAAAAAGGGAACAGGACTTCTCATTCGTTCATTTATGTATTTTTGTCTGAGGAACAAGGTTGTCTCTCCTCTCAATCCATTATAGACTAAAATCTTCATAAAACACAATAAAATCAAGTAAAAATACCACGGTGATACATCAGAATGTTAGAAAGATTTCTAATCATTTACTTGCCATTTTTTACACTTGGACCAGTTACCATGCATTCACAGCCCAGTCAGTTCTTGGATACACTTTGAGACATACTGACTCAGGATAAGAGGACAGGAAAAACACATGGAAAGGCTTATGTACTAACAGAACATGTGTGAATAATGTGGAGAATTATTTGTTTCATAACACAGACTGCAAATGAAGCCACCTCATTTAGATCACTTGACGAGTTTAAACACACACACACACACACACACACACTTCAGGGATTTTAACCACACAGCAATGAAGCCAGAGCCATTGGTTGAGGGGTAAGGTACATAACTCCATTTCTATGTCAGCCATCTTTTTAGTTCGAAGTAGATTCTATGTAGAGCTCAATAACTGCTGAATGACTGACCAGGTCTTGAAGACAAAATGCTACCTAACTTTAACTTGCTGTTACAACAGCATAAAATCAGAATTTTCCTGTGCTTTTAATTTTTATTTTGAACTCCTTAAAAAGTAAAGAGTGAAGAAAATATAACTAACTAAATGCATCTGTAATCACTGTATAGTTAACAAGTATACTAAGCATCTTTTTATAAAAGTGAAGAGTACGGACTTTTTTTTTTTTTTTTTTTTAATGTAGACCTCACAATTGTGGTAGTGTTGGCAATAATTACTAGAAAAAGTTTCCCAGAGAAAAAAATATATTCTCTAGTTGTAGAAAAAAGTGTAATTCTGCCTTGTTTTCTATGAAGTCTGCTCTGTTTTTGCTTTTAAAATTGTTTACTGTGACAAAAGAAGCAACATAAGTTCATAAAACGGTATCTCTTTAACTCATAAAGAAGCTGTTTTCTCTAGTGTTGCTAGCTTACTTACTTAAAATGTTCAGCATCCCTTTACTTGAAAGTGTAACATAGCACAGCCAAATGAATGACTACTAAAGTCCACAACAGGAGAAAGAGATGTAAAAACTTTATGGAATGGAGCCGGCATGTAGTGTGGTGGTTAAAGGCACTGGACTTCCACATGACCAACCATGGTTCAAGTCCTGGACCTAGGAGCTTACTTTCTCATTTTCCCTCACTCTCTCTCTCTCTCTGTCTCTCTCTGGTCAAATTAAAAAAAAATAATAATAAAATTAAGTTAAATAAAATAATTCTTTAAAAAACAAATGTGGGCTGGCAGGTGGCGTGGTGGTTGAGATGCTGGATTCCCACATGGCTGGCCATGGTTTGAGTCCTGGAATCGGTGGCTTGCTTTCTCACTTTCCCTCTCCCTCTCTCTGTCTCTATCTGGGCAAATTAAAACATAATAATGATAATGAATAAAATTAAATAACTCTTTAAAAAAAAAAACTTTACAGAGAGAACAGACCTTAAGGAGGTATCTGTTCTTGATTTTAAACTGCAAACTTCCCAGCATCAATCATGACATTCACTACGAACTGAGGGAAAAATTAACTCCCTTATTCATGCACAGAATCCAATATATCTAGATCAGTAGCTCTCAACCTTGGCTGCACTTTAGAGTCACCAAGAGAGCTTTTAAAACATACTTATGCCCAGGTCCTCTCCCAGAACAATTAAATTAGAATTTCTAGAGGATGGGGGTCCTGAGCATGGTAGTTTTAAAAGCTCCCTAGGTAACTCTCTGGGGCAATGAGGGGTGAGAATCACTGATTGAGATCATATGTAGAGATGCAAATCACAGCAGACTGAAAAGTGTATTGCTGCATCTTCTGAATAATGGTTGTCTTGGAACCTTTGGTCTTTGCATGCAAGCTAGCAATAGCCTGCCTAATTCTATTCTTTGTCCATGTGACACTGGCCCTCATATCTGCCACACTCTGGCATTCAGATCTCCCCTCACCCACCATTCTTCCAGATCTGATGGATTTGAACTTAGGTAAATTCTGATTACTTGTTTATCTCTTAGTAAATCGCTATTAGGGAAAACTGCTAAAAATATCTCTGTGCAAATATTATTGCAATCACTAAATTTAAAAAGGCATGTTCACACTTTGAGAGCTATAATTTGATAGTTATAACACAGAGACAAAAATCCATCTTGAAATTATTTATGGTTACAAATGTACCTACCAGTTGCTCTAAATGTGTTTACAGTTTAACTAGACTAGACCTTTGATTAAGAGAAGAAACCAAGTCATCCCAAAGATTGATTTAATTGACTCAAATGTTTAAACCACATATAATGCATTAATGATTGGATGAATCATCTACATCAGGGTTTCTCAACTTTAGAGCTGGGTATTTCTTTGTTTCGGGGAGGCTGTCCCAGGCTTTGTAGGATGTTTAGCAGCTTCTGCCGGCCTTTCCCCTCATCTCTTGTTGTGACTACCAAGTATTTCTTCAAACAATGCCACTTCCCCTGGGGGTGAAAATGCCTCTGATAAGCACTGATCTAACCCTCAAAGGATTGCAAAGCAAGCTGATAACAGGATAACACAATCTCATAAAAGCATAAAAGGTTCCTAAAAAGATATGGTGCCGGCAAAAATAAGCAGAGAATCTGGCTAATGAGGTGCTCTTTATTTATAGAAGGATAGAGCTGTGGCCTCTGGCACTAAACCAAACTCGCCATGTGGACCATATGTTAACACAGTGAGGTTTAGCACTTTCACTGCTTAGATGAACACAATTAGGCAAGGAAGATCTGCTAATAGGGCTATCAAAAACCTAGAGCAAGACTTTTTTTTTCCTAATAAGGCAATATGAATTTAGTAAGATGTAAACATTTGTGTTGCAAATACGGCACTGACAAGAAAGAAGTCAAAGAAAAGCAGCAACAATCAAACACCCTCTGTTGGGACATTTTTCCTCCATACTGTACTCCTTGATCCATTTGTGACAAAAAATTGCCAAATGACAAGGAGGGATTGGTGATGGTACCTCCCACCTGTCCCTGGTGAAATCAATATAGTCAGTCCTTTTATGTTGTACAGAGAATCTGATTAATAGTGATGCCAGTATACAAACAGGAACTTGAAAAAGAAGCTGCCTTGAAAAAAAAAAAAGAACATGTCCTTCTGAATGTTCTCATCATTTGGGTTTTCTTGGGCTATTTTCTTTGACTTAGAAACAGTAAAATGAAATGACTACTAAGGAGAAATTAGGTTTTCATATAAAATCACAATATTTTATTTTCCTCATCTGTAAAATAGAGACTGTGGACTAAAATCTGAGCTATAAAATCTTAAAGTACTCCCACCTGTTTTTCCCACCAATGGCAGATATTGCTAACCAATCTGAGTCTAGATGAGATTCCAGAATCTTATCCACATTACACTCCAGGCAGCCTCTGTCAATAAATTGCAATGCTGGAAGAGGTGAGCTCAATTTTCCAGGAATATACAATGTTTAGACAAAATTGCATAGACTCAGAACTGAACGAGGGTAATTAAAATGTATGTGTGTCAGATGTTATTAGCCACTCATCAAACATTGGACATCACCAGCTAAATATGGGGATGTATCTATGCTCTGCCAAGGAGATCTAAGTGCACATGATGTGCACTTCCAGGCAGTCTTGTAAAGGTAGCTGATTCAAGGAAGAGGCGCTTTTCTCCTTCCTACTGCCTGCAGTGCAGATGCAATGGCTAGAACTCTTGCGGCTATATTGTACTCTGAGGTGTCCTGGAGGATTAGAAGTATTATACTAAAGAGCCTGTGTTCCTCTTCTCATCCAAAACTACAAAGGAACCTAGAATTTCCTGCTTCTAGACTTGCATATTTTGACAAATAAATTTCTAAACTTCTATTGGATTGTCAGAATAGTCATGACTTTTTTTATGTAGAAAAAGTACGTCATGACTTTTTCTGACAATCCAATGTTATTTCTTTAATTCACTAAACGCAACCACACTGAATCCTAAAATGTAACAGAAAAGGTATCAATTATTCTGGCCACATTGCCTCTCTAATTGCCTCTCTAATGAAATATAGATGAGAAAGGAATGAAAATTGATTGGATGCTTAGCTGTTTTGCAAATATGATCTGACATTTCACATACATTTCTCATTTAATCTTCATAACAAACTTTAAAAAAGAAAGAAAGATTTTATTTAGTAGATGAGGAAACTGAGACTCGGAGAGGTGTAATAGTGAGTCCATAATCTCAAGTTGGTAAAAGGAAGGCATGCATCACAAATTTGGATCTAACATCTATGGTCTTTTCATAATAACGCTGTGACCTCAAAAACACAGACTGAATGCTTTGTAAGTACAAAGCACTGTATAACATTATCTTGAGCATAACAGAGGTAGCAGAAGACACAGTGTGCTCCCTGAAGAAGCTTAAAATTGAGTAAGGTTTAAAAACAAGTGAGAGAGAGGAGGTCGGCAGGGGGCATGTTGGTTAAGGTGCCAGATTTCCAAATGGCCGATCGTGGTTTGAGTCCTAGACCTGGAGGGTTGAAAATCACACCAAACACTTGTGTGTGCATGCCCAAAATCAAGAGGAGAGTGGAAGAGAAGGGACTGCAGTGTGGTCATTCCCTTTGATGGGGGAGGTCAAGTGATTTCTCACTTTCCCTCTCTGTCTCTCTCTGGCAAGTGCACATGCCTTATAGGAAAAAACTTTAAAGGGGGGGGATATGCTGCTCAATGAATCAAACTACGAACAGTAAGGAAGTCACACTAGCAGATATGACCAACAAGTAAATTACACAGATTATAGCTGCTATATAAGCTAAGAAGTAGTGATGATTTTAATGAAAATACTCTTGTCTGTCCTTTCTTTGCCTTCCTCTAACTGATCTTCAGCTGTGTTCTTTCTACATGCCAGACGCACTGCTTAGCACACTTGTCATAAAGGCACATAGCATACATCACTCCCAGGAAGTTCAATACACAGTAAAGGAAATCCTCCACAACAGAATTTATTCCAACTGACACAATGACGCGTAGATAATCTAAAAAGACTGATGATTAAGGAAAACACTGGAAGCAGAACTAAGCACCTACTCAAATCAGACAAAAGCCCTGATGGATTTCTGATGATTTTCCACCCCCATTTCTCAGAGATAATCTTCAGGCTATGAATAAATATCTCATTAATTTCAGAAAAAATACTGGAAACTTGGCTACCCCCAAAGAAGCAGGATCTTTCCAAAAGGGGCTTCCTATTTCGAATAGGCACTCCATCTACAAACATTATGGTAAAATGCAGTTGTAATAAGATCAAAGTAAAGTTATGCTTAGAGTAATGGTCTTTGAAAGCTGTCCCTAACCATATTTTCGCTTATTTTAGGTGGGTGTTTTGTTTTGTTTTAAATTTTCCAGAGGGTGCATGAGAGAGAGAGAAAGAGAGAGAGAACCTTCCTGTGGAGCATAGTCATGGTACAATCCCTTTCCTCCACTTGGCCATTTCATCAGGACCTTGGGCATATATATACCAGGCATCCTCCTCCAGCTGCTGAAGTCAGGACATGAACCATGGTCAGCCTTGTGGGATCCAGCTGCCTCTACATAGTGCTTAACCACTGTGCTAAGATCTGGTCCAGATTTGGGGTTTCAAGAGAGCTTAGCTAGTAACAAGAAATTAGATAAATTTTATATAAGTACTTAAGATTATTAAACTAAGTAGAACCAATTAGATCAGATCTGAGGAAGCTAGATTCCAAGCAAAACTAAAAAATAAACTTTAACCTACCCTGTAACTAGGAAAAAAAAAAACCTTCAAGTGATGGGTGATGCCATGACAGGCAACATGATGAAAAATTCTAGAATTATTTATGGGTTTCTGTACTTAGGAATGGAGTGGGGTCATGAGAGGTGGGTGTAAGACCAACAGGAGAGGCTTTTGATGGATGATGTAGACAGTGATAATAGGGGCAAGGAAGAAGGCTAAAATGTTGGTGAGCAATGACTGGATATTACTACTTACAGCACCATCCTAAAATGCAACAGATAAATATTGGTGACTTTCACTAAACTAGGCAAAAAGTAAAAAAAAAGAAATTACAAAGGATCTACAAACTTCTTTGAAGTTATTTCTTAGTGCTCAGGAGCTGAGGGCTCACTGGAGTCCGTCATGTCATTCTGAGACAGTAGAGTCTCAACACTGTACTCAGGACAGGGTCACCTCAGCTCTTGATTCTCTTTCATCTCTCTAAAGTAGACCTGGAACATCCTGCTCTTATGAAATCAGTGAGCATGGAGAGTGCCATGGAAACCACAAAATCAGCAGTGAGGCTGTGAGCCAAGGTTTCCTGTACCTACCAATCGGTAGAGCTCAGTAATGCTGATGTCCTCTGGATCCACCATGGCATATTCCTTCCTAGGCACCAGATCCAGACCCAGCTGTCTAGAAGACAAATTGCAAAAGTATGAGAGTAAAGTCACCACTATTAGATATATTAAAAGTAATTACTTTTTACTACAATACCTTGAAAATCATTCCCCCCATGATTCTGTTACCCATATTTTTTACCTGGTCTGACTTTCTAGCACAGTTGGGGTAGACGGCATTACAAGGCCAAACACTGGACATTGGACATGACTTGAGGAACAGGAGATGACAGAGACAGGCAATCAAGGAGGGATTGGCTGGCAATTACAATGGATTCTCTTGCCACTGGTGGACCTGGCATTATAGGGTATAGAAGCTCTACACCCTATACACTATTACTAGGGAAACCCTTCTAAAATAGAGTGAGGTGGAAGCTACAGTGAGACACAATCTCATTTTGGAAATTGAAAATGTGGCCTTTAGGATTTGACCTACCACCAAAACACCTAACTAAGCCCAGAGTGAACATGCTTCTAATGTGACTCTGTGGCAACTGGGTGTGGTCTTCATCCATAGCAAGTTCTAGGATCAGTCATTAGGAGGAACTCAGCAAAAGCAGGGAACAGAAGCTGAGGCAGCACAATGCTAGGCCTGGGGTGGCAACATGGTTTAATTTCTTGTGTCAGGTTCCACTGTGGGTAATATGTGGCTAGCTGTGCTAAGAAGTATTCTAAGATTATATCCAGCCTCAGAGGGGAGCAAGTGTGGCAACTGATTTGTGATGTCTTACCATGAACAGAAAAAAGTGAGTCTAACTGTGCTCTGGCCAGTTTCCCTCCAGTGACCTAGGTAACATACTCCTCTCCAGACACAGAACCACTGCACAACACCAATGTCAATGCCACATAATTCTGTTCGTCACCTTAACCATCCACAGCCACATCAAAGTTTCAGGATGTCTATGTAATACATGAAAGCTAAGATACCCACTCTCTTCCAGGCTTGCCTCCATTACTACACTCCAGGTTTCATGTTCAGTTCTGAGAATAACTTATTCTGCATCCCTTTTACACCATCATCACACACAGAAGCCTGATGATGTTGCACTTCCAATTATAAAACCATGGCTTTCTTACTTTTGTATTATTAAAAAAAAAATACTGAATTTCCATGTCCTCCCCCAAATCTCATTAAGGTTTTATCAGTAACGTTTATTAATTTAGCACCTACTTCAAGCTGGACACTGTCCCAGTCACCCAGAGAGACACCTGTTCTTAAGAAGATTAGAACTGTCACCTCCTGGACAGCAGGCATTGTCTCTCAGATGCTAAAACAGTTTCTCCAGTTTAATAAATTATGTTCTCTTTGAGAAACTTTAAAACTATGGCATACCTTCTTTTTAATTTTAGTGGCACTTTCAAATCACAGCAAGCACTGAGATTGGTCTTCAAAATGCCCTTGTGTCCACTTGTTCCATCTTACCAGGGATTCTGAAAGGATCTATTTCCTATTCTTCACCCCTCCCACGCAGGGGGGGACTCCTGCACTAAGATTAGCTCATTTCACACATCTATGTAAGATGTCCTTTGACAATGAGTCAATATTCTTGATGAAAGATTACTTGGCAAAGGGAAGAGGATATATAAACCGTGGACCCTGACTTATCCACACACAGCTCTTTCTATGAGAAGCTGCCTGGATGGTTTAGATAATGATTTGTCCTCTAAACATTCATGTGCTGGAATTTGGTCCCCAGTGTTGACTACTGGTACAATATTTAAGACATGAGACATAGTTGGCAGTGTATGGCTCATGGGGACACTGCCCTCATGAATGGATTACTAATATACAATCTGGCGAGAAGTAGTGAGTTCTCACTCTGCCAGGAAGAGGTTAATTCCTGCAAGAGTAGTTTGTCATAAATGTGTGAGCAGTCCTCAGATCTCGGTCTCTGGGTATATACCTGCTGACTTTTCCATTTCTTTCTGGCATGTTGTGATTCTGGTCACATGCCTTCACAATTTCCAGCCACCATAATCATGAGTCAAATAAACTTCTATTCATTATAAATCATCTAGTCACAGGTATTTTTCTGTTAGTAATACAATAATAGACTAAGAGCCTGCCTTAAGAAGAAAAGATATGTAAGGGCAGCTCGCCTATATCAATACAGAATGAATGAGTCAAGATCAGCTCCAGCTGCAGAGGTCTTCAGCCCCCAAACCTGTCTATCTACAGTAAAGCTCGACTGCTCAACTTCTGCACCCATGGAGTCCTGGCTGTGTGAAGAGTCTTACTTGTTTCTATTTTGTTTTGTTCATTCCTAGGTATATCTTAGGATAAAGCTTCCACTGTTTGAGGTTTCCTAGCTCACAGAACAGAACCAGGGTGGTGCTATACAAGAAAGAGAAATAAAGAAAGGATGAGAGCGACAAGATGAAGAAAAATCACACAGGATATGGACAGCCAGTAGTAGGGCAGGGAGAGTGGTCATTTTATATCAACTCAGTCACTAAGCTACCTTGGGACATCAGGAAGGACAAACTGATTCTCTTTCATATAATCTTAGTAGGAAAGTCACAGGACATTGGAGGACAATAGGGGCAATAGAAACACATAATTTTCATTTTGTCTGAGGCTTCCAGGTGAGAAGAAGTCTTTTGCTAGCCCCATTAGGGAAAAAATAGGTTATCCTCTTCCCAAGCTTCTCACAATCAGAGGGCCTCTCCTCCTCATTCTTCAACAGTCTGAAGTACAACTTGTGATCGAAGACATCCTTAATTTATGTTCATCTAGATATTTATATGCTGACAGATAATTTTGCAGAACTATTAGGTCTAGTTTAATAGGCAAGAGAATTAACTTAATTTGCTTTCCATTTAGCACTATTTAATAAGAAAACAAATGTATACTTAAAGGAATAAGGTAAATGGGTACTCTCTATACTGTGATTTTTAAACAAATGGACAAAGAAATTCAAAGGAAACAGAATTTAAAAAAAAAAAGCTCAGAAAATGCATGAATTTGAGGCTCATCTAAATAAATTATACTACTCATTTTTATGCATTAACATTTAATCAACTTATGGTAAATTAAATCCAGAACTTGCCAAAGTACAAGTTAGAACTTGCATGGTCAGAACCTGATCTGGCATTCAGTCAATTTATAATTAATAGTTTTCCTTCCTCCCCCTTTCCTCCTGCCTTCATCTTCCTTCATGTAGTAGAAAAGTGCTCTACACTTTTTGACAAGCTACCATTATCCAACTGTCTTCCTATAATATTTACAAACTAATCCTTTAAATGTGAACCACAATAATGATTAAGGACTAATATAATTCAGTGAAAATTCAAAGGTTTTTCAAAATTATGAAGAAATATATGAACCACAGGCAGCACAGGTCACACTCAAGCGGTCTTTATAGAAAACCTTCTCACCCAGTAGGACTGGAGCTTAATGCCAGTGGTTGGCAAATTTTATCTGTTTGGAGATTTGCTCTGTCTTTTAAATCAGCTCATTCAAGAGCTGAAAGGGCCCAGGAATGTCTCTAATTCAACTCCAACAAAGGTGGGTTCCAAGAATTTGCTCTGGAGCCTTAAAAAGAGGAGTTCCTAGGGACCAGGAGGTGGCATCATGGTTAAGGCGCTGGACACTCCCACATGGCTGACCAAGGTTCGAGTTCTGAATCTGGTGGCTTGCTCTCTCACTTCCTCTCTCTCTCACTCTCACTCTCTGTCTCTCTCTGGTCAAATTAAAAAATGAATGAATAAATAAAATAAAATGATTATTTTAAAAAAAGTGGAGTTCCTGAGTTAAAGTTCTTGCTGTTACTCTGCATCTTTTCTATTTCTTACAGGAGTGAATCTTGTATAGGTAAATAAACTGGGCTATTATATTCATTATCTGTAAAAAATGAATGACACATCGTATTCCACAAAATATCAGAAGTACTGTAGGTGAGATGGAGGTTTAAAATCCGTAAGTCTGTATGTTTGTATTTGCAGTATGTAATATCTTGAAAGCATCAAATCTGGCTTCTAATAAACTGACTTCCTAAGATTAGGAAAAGCAGCAATCTAGTTTTATATTGTTTTTTCCAAATTAGGAAAGAGGACATTTTTATCCATGCTTCCCTTTGTTATTTTCTCCTTTTCTATCTGTTTTTCTTTTTTTCCGTTGCCCCAAGATTCTTTGAAGGTCCAGATAGCAAATGAGGATTTAGGGAGGGAAAGGAATAGAGGGCATGGCCTTATAGGATATTAAGGAACCATGGCACTGCCTTAAACCCAAGCCTTAAGCAAACCCTAGGATCACACTTGAAGTTAGTTTATTCTGATTTTTCGCTCCTGCATTAACATTCATATGTAGTACAATATCAGCCTTGGTCTGGGTTTTCTGTGATTAGATTTACTATTTAAGTGCTTGGCTGTTATTTTAAATTAGTCACAGTTTTAATTAAAAGTGAATCTCAGTCAAGAAGAGCTTTTGCTGAGTCCTCCCAAGAAGCTCCTCAAAGTGGCTAAAAGGTTCGTAGGGCTAGTCACAACAGTCATGAAAGGCCCCACCAGAGTGCCTGTGGTACGACTCTTACTAGAAGCTGTTACACTGGTTTACACTGGTGACCTATTACCATGATATGAAGGGGTATATATTAAAAGCAAATATATATGCCAAACCTAAAGACTATTTGAGAAGACTCTTTTTGAACAGAAGCCATATCAGATGAAGCCCTGTGAATATTTCATTGCCTGTGAGCATGTGCACCCTGCCAGACCACACAGAGCACTAGAGAACAAATGACTCTCAGTGTCCTTGCCAGTCTAGAGGATGGAGTTCTCAAATCCATCAAGTAAAGTTTACACTAAGCCCCCAAAAGGGGGAATCTGGGAAGACTCCAGATAACTTCTTCCAATGCTGTGATTTCCGCTGCGTTCACCCACCTGAACCTGCTCTGCAATAGTCATTACTCACTCGTTGCCCCAGTCCAGGCGGGCAGTAATGTGGCGTTTCACGTCCTTCATCCGGTCATGGGTAAGATGACCCACCAACACCTGCCGCCGCAGATCCAGGATTTCATTCATGATGTGCCACAGCCGGTGGAAGAGATCGCCTTCGTTTCTCTAAGTAATACACACACAGAGAGACAGAGAGAGAGAGAGAGATTTGGTAGTTAGTCCCCATTCTGATTTGCAGGGTAACCAAAGAGGAGAGGTAAGGGGCAGGCCCTGGTTATTCTCTGTATGCTCCGTAGACAACTTCTCCATTAATACACTAACTCCTCATTTGTCCTCAAATGCACTTACTGCTCTGGACACTTCCACCTCAGTTTCACAGTGCTGCTCTCCCATCAAGAATCCAGCTTCATGCTTTGTGTTCCTGTTTCTTACCACACCTCCACTTCCGGAGCCTGGTGTCTCCAAGCTCTGCACACACTATCTTCCTTTCCACCTCAAGTGCTCCTTTCCTTCATTTCATCCAAATACTACTATCCTACAAGGTTCAGCCTAACTCTTACCCTATAAGGCAATCTTCTCTGACAACTAATGCTCACACAAGTCTTCTCCCTTCTCTGAGCCATGGGTGCATGCAGCTAAAGCCAATGTACTGGAAAAATACCATTCTCTCGCTATTTCCTACATGCTGGTCTGAGTGCTTTATTGAATCTCCCATCAGAAACTGGGTACACAGAGGGCTTTCACTCACTGATGGATTTTCACAGCTATTATCTGATCAATATTTAGACCTTTTAACAGATGCTGCTCCCTTCTTTCTTTAGTACTTTTTAAACAATCATGTAGATTCAAGATACTCCCCCATGAAATTCATTAAGCTATGTGGCCTGGTGGAAAAAAAGATGGGTTAAACTCCTGGCTTCAAATCCTAGACTTATTACCTACTCGTTTTATAGACTTTGAGTACAGGCTTTGTCAACTGTAATACAGGCCGTGGTGTCTTCTTTGTTTTATGGATTAGCAGTAACACCCATGAAGAGAGCAAGCAGTAGAGCACCGAGGCAGTGAGCAGACTGAGAGCTGAACAACCTTGATCTGAATTCCAATTTTGCCATTTACTGGCAGAAAAAGCGTTGGCAGTTATTAGCCTCTCTGTACTCACTTTCTCATCTGTAAAAAGGGTATGATAAATATGTTGTAGGGTAGCTTCAGGATTACTGAGTTAGAATATAAAAATTCTGAAAACCATGCCTAATCCAGAATAAATATCAGCAAGTATTACTGCATGACCCAGAATAAACAATAAGTAATAGTCATTACTACAGTAGTATTGTTACTGTTTGGGGCATGGTCCAGAACAAGAACCATATTTATATTGTTCTTTACCAAAACCAAAAAATACAAATCTTACACAGACACATTAAGGTAAACCTTCTATATGTATTTACCCTTTTCTTTCTTAACCAGAGCTGTGCTTTTACTGTCTATAAACATGATTACTACACTACATGAATAACAGTAAGAAAGTATCAAGGCTCTCATCCATTTAAAGCCCTCTACAGCTCAAAGCTGCCAGAAATATCAGTTCTCTGTGATAAGTAAAGACATTCAGTCATAACATATTTATTTTAAAAAGCAGTGATGTGTTTTCTGCTTTATCAATACCTGGCGACATGAAGAGTTTTCATGTTCTGGGCAGGTCAGACAAATTTGCCAGAGGAACAAGAAGCATTCTTCAGGATGCCATCCTTGATCCTCTGGGATATAAATAATCTTGCTCTCCTCTCAACTCCTAAAGTACTCTGGAGGCTACTCTTGTGTTACCTCCTGCTCTGTCCTCATATCATACACTCCCATACAGGTCATTACAAAGGCGCTGTAACACCATCCTCTCTAATTAACTGCGCACACTCAGAATCTTTGTTTTCCACTGGACTGCACACCCCTCACCACAATGGCCATGTCTGCTTTGTGCAGTCTCAGCAGGTGAAGAGTAAATGAATGAACATCTTGATCTGTAGGTGTTAGTTTTTATGGGCCCAGAGAGGTAGGTTCTGTTTAGGTCTGACAAAAGAACAAGAAAGATCAATAAACGCTTGAGGAAGTCAGTGGTAGGAAGGAACAGTCACAAAAATTACAAGAGGAAGTTATAACTTAAGTCAAATCTCACGCAGCAGAGAGAGCCAGCACCCTCTTGAACTGACAAGAGGAAAGGCCTCTGCCTGCTCTTGGGCAGGCATTCTGCAGCTGTTTAGTAGGATGATTTTCAGTGATGTCATCTTTAGTACTAGAACTTAAGAGAACACTAAAAAAAGAAGGAAGTGGAACCCTTGATAAAAATGAAACCAACTGGTCAGCGATCCCTTTAGGGAAGAAAAAACAGGAGGGGTAACAGGAATAATGACAACTGTAGGGCTGGCCAAAAAACCTGCCCTATTAATGTAAGAAAAAAAGTATACCTCTGGGTAGGCACATACTCATAAAATTATGACCCTTTCAAAATTGGATTTTAAGGGGCCAGCAAGTGGTATGGTAGTTAAAGGCACTGGACTTCTACATGGCCTACTATGGTTCAAGTTCCGTACCTGGCAGCTTGCTTTCTTACTTTCTCTCTCTCTCTCCCTCCCTCCCTCTCTCCCTCCCTCCCTCCCGCTCTCTCTCTGTCCCTCTCTGGTCAGATTAAAATAAATAAATAAATAAAGTTAAATACAAAAACCAAACAAAAACTCCTCCCATAAAAAAAATTGGATTTTAAAAAAATGGGTAGTTATCAAGGCTATTCAGAAATATAAAAAGTGCTTTTGATAGCATATTAATGTTTAAAAAAAGGAAAAATTAATTAATAAAAAAACTAATAAAAAAAAAAGTAGGGACAGCCCATGGACTGGTGGTTATGGAGGCTGGATCCCACATGGTCAGCTGTGCAATTTGAGTCCTGGACCTAAATGGCCTGAAAAACAACCCAGGGCCTATGTGTGTGTGTGTGTGTGTGTGTGTGTGTGTGTGCGCACGCCCAAAATCCTGAAAGGAGAGGGAGAGGGAGAGAGAAGAGAGACGAGAGAAGAGAGACGAGAGAAGAGAGAAGAGAGAAAAGAGGGATGGCAGCATGACCGTTCCCCATGAGTTACCATTTCTCTCTCTCTCACTCTCTCTCACAGACACCCCACACACACACACACATACACACACAGGAGCACATATATCCTCTGGCAAAATTTTAAAAATAAATAAATAAGGGACCAGCAGATGACATAATAGTTACGTCACTGAACTCCCATATCGATGACTGTGGTTCAAACCCCGGACCCAGCAGCTTAAACTCATGGCGGACAAGTGTGTGTGCGTAACCAAGATCTTGAGAGAAGAATGGAGAAGGAATTGTGGTGTGGCTATCCCCCTAGGGGGTGATTTCTCACTTTCTGTCTCTCTCCTTCTGGCAAGAGCACATACCCTATAGCAAAAACCTCTCTTCAGAAAATAAATAAATAAATAAACAAACAATAGGTAGAGTCCAATATTAAATACTTGGAATAATGCAATATATAGACATTCTTACACTATACCAAAAAGTGCAAAAACTTATTAACATGAAAAGCTCAGGTTTTGGCACCAGAAGACCTAGAGTTAGATTCAGCCTTTACTACTTAGTGTGAGATCCTAGATGAATCATCTTTGCTAAGATTCAACAATAAAAACCACTTACCAAGGCAGAGATGCAAAATATGAAAGTACTAAGGAGAGAGAGCTGCTGCATTGCTCCTAAACTTTTTGTGGTTATACATTAATGATACATTATTAAGTAATATTTTAAAGGGCTTTAGGCCCTCAATAATGTTAATTCAAAGAATTACTAGTACTTTTCAAGTATTTACCATGTGTTTTTAAGCTAAGTGTTTGACATATATTATTATCTCACATATTGTTTATAATTTACAAAATACTATTGGCCTCATTAAATATGTTTCAATGCAGGCCCAAGCTGATACTGTAGTTGGTAGCAAGCCTGAACTAGAGTGCTGAAGACACATGGCTGTCTGCAAGTTTAGACCCCTGGGTTGGCCTAAAAACATTTGAATGGGGAACCAGCAGTTAGCATAATGGCTATGTCGCTGGACTCCCACGTAGTCGACCGCGGTTCACGTCCCGGACCTGGTGGCTTAAAACTCACGCCGGGCGTGTGTGTGTGCATGCCCAAGATCCCGAGAGGAGAATAGAGGAGAAGGGATTGTGGCGTGACCATCCCCCCTGGGGGGTGATTTCTCACTTTCTGTCTCTATGTCTCTCTGTCCGTCTAGCTAGCGCACGTGCCCTATAGTGAAAACTTCTCAAAAAACAAACAAACAAACAAAAAAACCCAAAACATGTTGAATGCATGGACACCTATTATTCTGAAGAGCTAGGAGGCTGGAAAAGGGTGATAGTGGTTTGATGAGACTCTGTGAAAGGGGGTTTGAAGGTGCTTCTGTCACTGACCTCTCATGGACATACATGAGCTCTGTATTATGAATAAAATAAACTTAAACAAAAACTCAAATGGAGAAGCTAGATGCCTTCAAACTGTTAGAAAAGAACACATATGAAATCCTAGATACATTCATGTATGATGAACCTGAACCAAAATATTTAGCATAAAACACGTCAGGAAAAGAGAAGCCAAAATGTCCAACCTGGCTAAGTTAGCCTCATTCTCCATGTCAGAAATCTGATAGCTCCAGGTTAAATTTTACATTTGTGCCTAATATAACTATCATTCCAGTATCCATGGAAACTGAGATAACTCTACTTTTCCCATTACTTTGGATGCAAGTAGAAGAGGTTATTTCTAGAGTTTACAACACACGGTTTTTCAAACCAACCAAGTCTGTCCCCAGAATAGATGCTTACTACTTCAAAAGCAGGTAAAAATAGCTGGATAAGGCAGAATCAAGAGGAAATCCAACTTTGTTCTCCACTAGTAGCTAGATAAAAGAAAATACTCTGGTGCTCTAGCTAAACCAATGGATAACTCTTAAACTGCCATTAATTTTAAAACTCTCTTATATCGTCAGTGTTTAGGATGCAGTGTTCGAACATTTCAGAGAGTTATTCCTTCCATGTTTCTGTCAAGCACAACGTTAACTTTAAGTGAAACAATACTTGGTTTTGTATTCTTTCCAACATATTTTTATAATGGCTATGTCGCTGGACTCCCACGTAGTCGACCGCGGTTCACGTCCCGGACCTGGTGGCTTAAAACTCACGCCGGGCGTGTGTGTGTGCATGCCCAAGATCCCGAGAGGAGAATAGAGGAGAAGGGATTGTGGCGTGACCATCCCCCCTGGGGGGTGATTTCTCACTTTCTGTCTCTATGTCTCTCTGTCCGTCTAGCTAGCGCACGTGCCCTATAGTGAAAACTTCTCAAAAAACAAACAAACAAACAAAAAAACCCAAAACATGTTGAATGCATGGACACCTATTATTCTGAAGAGCTAGGAGGCTGGAAAAGGGTGATAGTGGTTTGATGAGACTCTGTGAAAGGGGGTTTGAAGGTGCTTCTGTCACTGACCTCTCATGGACATACATGAGCTCTGTATTATGAATAAAATAAACTTAAACAAAAACTCAAATGGAGAAGCTAGATGCCTTCAAACTGTTAGAAAAGAACACATATGAAATCCTAGATACATTCATGTATGATGAACCTGAACCAAAATATTTAGCATAAAACACGTCAGGAAAAGAGAAGCCAAAATGTCCAACCTGGCTAAGTTAGCCTCATTCTCCATGTCAGAAATCTGATAGCTCCAGGTTAAATTTTACATTTGTGCCTAATATAACTATCATTCCAGTATCCATGGAAACTGAGATAACTCTACTTTTCCCATTACTTTGGATGCAAGTAGAAGAGGTTATTTCTAGAGTTTACAACACACGGTTTTTCAAACCAACCAAGTCTGTCCCCAGAATAGATGCTTACTACTTCAAAAGCAGGTAAAAATAGCTGGATAAGGCAGAATCAAGAGGAAATCCAACTTTGTTCTCCACTAGTAGCTAGATAAAAGAAAATACTCTGGTGCTCTAGCTAAACCAATGGATAACTCTTAAACTGCCATTAATTTTAAAACTCTCTTATATCGTCAGTGTTTAGGATGCAGTGTTCGAACATTTCAGAGAGTTATTCCTTCCATGTTTCTGTCAAGCACAACGTTAACTTTAAGTGAAACAATACTTGGTTTTGTATTCTTTCCAACATATTTTTGAAAAATAAATAAGTCTAAACAGGTGATCTGTATTTCCCTTGCTCCCCTCACAGAGGCCTTGTGGTCAGTTATCGGGTCTTTGTATTTACAAAGCCTACCGCTCTGGGATTTCATCTAAGATTGCCTTATAGATTTTCACAGTGAGACCTAAGCCACCAGCTCCAGGAGGGTTTGGTGAGAAAACTACAACATCAAAGGATTCTTGTTAGTGACTTTTTCAGATTTTTCTTTCTTCACTATCCTATTAGGATATTGCATTTTAGATGTACCAGACAATACAAACTGCTATTCTCTGACAGTGTCCCTCATTCATTTGAATTTTCTCTTTGACAGGCTGTTTCAAATCATTTTGTCAGGATAAGTACACCTTTGTAGTTTGAATGCATCCTTTCAAATGATTAAGCTGTCCTATAAATTTCTTTGAAAATAAAAGAAGGAATAGCCTATATCTTCCCCAACACTTCACCACCCCCAGACTCCTGCTTATATAGTAGTCTGGAGTGAGAGCAGGAGATTCAAGTCAGGATCTGAGCTAAGGGCAGCAACTCTGACTGCGTGGTTTGGAGCAAGCACTTCACTTTCTGTGCCTCCCTTTTCTCAGTTATGAGCTGGAGATGATAACAGTTATGACTGCCTTCCAGGACTGTAAGGATTTAATGAAATACTGCATATAGAGCACTTCCTGTGGCCTTTGCCCTGTTATAATGATCAATAATGTAATTAATTATAAGAAGTAAGTACACACACAGAGATCTTTGAAAAGTTCACGAAAAAATGCTTATTATGAAAAAAGCTACACATGGATTTCAAAAATTTTTGCACCAAAATAAACTTATACTTTATTTCCATTCTCCCATGAACTTTTTAAAGTGTTCCAGACATACATGTCCACATCCTTCCCCAAAAACACCAATCTGGGTGGCCTAATAGGTGGCTTAGTGGTTAAGGCACTGGATTCCCACATGGCCAACCATGGTTCAAATTCCAGATCTGGCAGCTTGAAAATTACGCAGGATGGGGCTGGCAGGTGGTGTGGTGGTTAGGGGCACTGTACTCCCATGTGGCCAACGGCGGTTCAAGTCCTGGAACTGGCGGCTTTCTCTCTTTCGTTCTCTCACTCTGTCCTTCATTGGTAAATTAAAATAAGCAAATAAATAAAGATAAATAATTCTAAAGAAAGAGAGAGAGAGAGAGAGAAATCAATCATGCTAGATGCATGTGTGTACATATCCAAAATCCCAGGAGGAGAATAGAGAAGAAGGGACTGGCGTGGCCATCTCCCTAGGGGATGATTTCTTACTTTCTCTCTTACTGTCTCTCTTAAGTGAGCACATGCACCCTATGGTAAAAGCCTAAAACAAAATAAACATTGATCTTTTTATTTTTCCAAGAAACAT
>NW_006159742.1:644710-656631 GCF_000334495.1 Tupaia belangeri chinensis | reverse complement strand
TATTCATATTGATTCTGATTAATAAGTCTGCCATTTACAGTACACTTGAATTAGTTATAAAGTTAGAATAAGGAAAAATACCACTACCACTAAGCATTGAATATATATTTACTGGGACCAGCAGTTGGTGTAATGGTTACATCATTAGACTACCACATAGTCAACCGTGGTTTGAGTCCCGAACCTGATGGCTTAAGACTCATGCCAGGTGCGTGTGTGTGTGTGTGTGTGTGTGTGTACGTGCCCAAAATCCCAAGGGGAAAACGGAAGAGAAAGGATTGTGGTGTGCCCATGCCCCCTGGGGGGTGATTTCTCGAGTTCTGTCTCTCTAACGAATGCTTGCACCCTATAGAAAAAAATTTAAAAAAAAGATTACTTCTCCCTCAAAATTAAAAATAATCAGGAAGTCCATCTCTAAGTCCAACAATCAAATTGGGTTAAATGTTAGTGAAATCATCTTTTATATTCTTGAAGTATTGAAAAATAACATAAAACCCAGGCATGGTGGGCACAGAGTTTACAACAAGAACATGAAATTTCCTGAGGAGCCCTAGTATCTTATAGAAGATACTCGTATACTAGTTAATGTTGACTTGTGTTCAGACATTTCTTTAAAAAGTTCTTACCTGGAAAAAAAATCACACAATTAAAGTTACTTACCACATAGAGTTGTTTCCACATTGTTCCCCAGTCTCTTAAAGTTGATGTCATTTCTGTGATAACAGAATCTTCAGTAGGAATAACCATTTCAAATTGTCTGTGAAAGAAAAAAAGAAAAACAAAGTATATATGCAAATTACCACACAACAATTTTGTTGTAAATACTCTAAAAGATAAACCAAGAAAAAAAAAAAAAAAAACTGCCTTGTTATTTTTGGTTCTGTGGCCAGCAACCAGAAATTCATTATAAATTTGTATAAGGCATGCTATGTGGGTTATGGCAGTACAATAAATATCAAAACAACCAGCCACTTTGTCCATATCAAGTATGAGCAGTGTGGTGGAGAAGAAACAAATTCAAGAGTTCCACTCCAGTAACACTTTGACTACTGGGCAGGAACTCATTTAATCTCTCCAAACCCAAAGCCTTCATCTATAACATGAGGTCATTGGGCTACATAAATGCTGAGGGAACTTTTGCCTTCCAAGTGCTATGAACATAGGACTCAAGGAAAGTAAAAGAAACACTGTTCAACCAGCAGATGTGATGACTACAAACATCCAAACTAACTCAGAGTAATAAATAACTAGACATTGAGATACTGACTAAACACTCAATCTCATTAAAAGTTCATTTATATTATTTGTGAAAAGGGTCCTAAAACATGACTAGTTCTAACTACTAGTAATGTTATCATGCAGCATAGAACTTAAGGGTATAGGATATCACAGATAGTTGAATATCCATTCCAAAATGTTTCTATGATTAGGTTAATATAGACTTCCCACTTTTTGGTTTTTGGAGAGGTTTTTGCCCTAGGGCATGTGCGCTCGCCAGACAGACAGACAGAGACAGAAAGCAAGAAATCACCCCTCAGGGGGGATGGCCATGCCACAATCCCTTCTCTTCCATTCTCCTCTTGGGATCTTGGGCACGCATGCACACGCACCCGGCGTGAGTTTTAAACCACTGGGTCTGGGACACGAACTGCGGTCGACTACGTGGGAGTCCAGCGACATAGCCATTATGCTAACTGCTGGTCCCTAGACTTCCCACTTTTCTAAAGTCAGAAAATATACTTGGAAAATACTCATACAACATCTAGTAGGGTGTGGGTGGTATCCTGAAGACAGGTTTGGAGATGGGGGTGGGAAGATTCCGTTTGTTCTCCATAGCCTACCTCTGGCATATAATAATCTCCTTTTCTTCATTTCTAGTTTCTTTTTCAAATTCCTTCACTCATTTTGCAGGTTAAAGCAGTTTAGTGGCTATTAGTACCACTGCTTCTCAAAAGAATATTCCAGTTACACTGATGAAGATTATTTTCTTTATTTCAGTATATTTTCTCAAGGACAACATCTAACGTGTAGACGATAACAGCATAACAGACACTGAACCAGGTTGTCTAGATGATCAAGGGAAAGTGACTTCTTAGCATAAGTCTAATAATTGCTCTACAGGGTTTTTTTTTTATGTAATGTCCAACGAGTTCATAATTGCCTTTTTGTAGTCTTCTTGACAGAAGTACAGAAACTAAAATATTGCCTTGATCCTTTACCAATGGAGTTTCATCTCATTTCACACTGCTGCTAAAGTACCTGCCTGTGAATATTTTCCTACTTTTTAGAGCTAAAATAGAACTGAAAATATAAAACTGAGATTTAAAACTAGAAAGAAAAGTAAACGATAATATATAAACTCTTACAGATATAGCACCTTTTATTAAGTCTATATAGTATGTTTAAATGTTAGTGCATTTATTTTGATTTTGAAGGAGTTGGTGCAACTTAACCAATAAACATTTAGAGATGGAGATTGAAAGAATGACCCATTACAAGGTCATGGAGAAAACAATAAATTTCCAGGAAAACTTGACATCCTAACTTAGCATTTAAAAAGTGACATGACCTTAGCAGGAACTAACAACGTAGAAGCAGCTTTACTGTTCACTAACTATAATTTAATTTAAGGACTCTCCTCAGTCCTACGTTGTTCTGAAGACCCAGGATATAAAGGATATAAAGGCAATTTGGTCTGTAGAAAGATGATTTGGGAGTTGTCCAACCAAAATGCAAACTTTAAAAATTGCCATCTTAACTAAGGCAGCTGTTTCCTATTAAGTATACCAAAATTAAAATCGATGTTCAAATACTCTGGCATACCTAATTGCCAAAGAATTATATTTCGTTCACTTATTCAGGGATGTACTTTTCAGCCATTGCATCCTGGTGCACTAAAAGGCTGCAAATCCACTTAGAAGAAGACAGGTAACAACAAAATCCAAAAGAGGCTCTTCTTTAGAAAGCAATCATCTGGCAGTATGTGCTCTCAAATGTTTGCAAACTAAAACTTTTCTTCCAGTTAACAGTCTCAAAACTTAAAGTCTGAGCCAATTCTAATACTTCTTTTTCACAAAACAAAATTTTGGTTCTACTCCAGAGCTCTTCTACAATACAATGCCTGTAGTAAGATGGTGAATCTACAATCAAGTCTTTTGAGGCACTTTTCCCCACATTTAAGTTGCCCTGAGTCTCATGGGAGGGGGTCCAGATCTATACCAGCTACTGGTCTAGATCAAAAAAAAAAAAAAAAAAAAAAAAAAGATAAAAGAAAGTACAAAATCCCCAGATCTATACCAATTACTGACATGGATTTTTTTTTTTTAAAGTAATGAACACACTCTCGCTTCCACAACTCATTTGAAGTGGTGTACTTTGACTAAGTTGAGTGACAACTGACATCTCTGGAAAGAGGATTGGTTGCATGGTAGACACTTTAAGAGAAAAGGATAGATAAAGGAGTTCTCATAATGCCAGGATCAGATTCACTAGAGCAGATCAGAAAAAAGAAGTAAGCATGTTCCTGAAGTGTTTTCTTTTTCTTTTTTTCTTTGCTGAAACAGGGTCTTGCTATGTAGCCCAAGTTGACCTTGAACTCATGATCCTCCTGCCTCAGCTCCAGATGCTAAAGTACCTGCATTGTGAATATTTTCCTATTTCTTAGAGCTAAGTAACTAGGATTACAGGTGCATGCCACCATGCCAAGATCTAAAGTATATTCTGAAAACTCCACTGACTTTTTCGAGGTAACTGGATGAGTGAAACCTAGAGCTGTAGAAAAACTCCAAAAGGACTGATTATTGCCCTTGATAGTTACGGTATATTACAGCTTCTTAGTATTTCCAAAGGAGAAAATTGTATTAAAAGATCAGAAGTAGCAGCGGTTGGTATTAGAATTGCATTTTAAAACTACTATTTTATATAATTACCACTACTACTAATTATTACTATTAATATTGCTTTAAGGAACTGATATAAACAAGACATACAGTGCCTAAATTCTGTAACTTTTATTCATATAGAGAACACATACAGTATTTATGCCATGAATGCTCAGCCACTTGCAGAAGTTCTTTCATTGGTCTAAAACTTACAGAGGATAAATAGATGAATTGTTAAATAAAAATTTTAGGAGACCATTGTTTTGAGACCAGGCTGATGCTCTCTATGCCCTGACAGAACAGAACAAAATGGAATTACTCATGTCCAATGTCACATCATTAATCAGAAATTTTAAGGAAACTGACAGGTCAACAAACTACAAAAGTTTTTCCAGGAAACAGGAAATTCCAATCTACCTAAATCAGTGCTATAAGGAAATAAAACTTGTACAGATCTTGTGGCTTTCCCAGGAATGTGCACCTGAAAAAATAGCTCTAGATGCTGACTAAACTCACTGGATTCTTTTTGTTTCATGAGCATCCTTGTTGCACAAATACATTCTTCCTTGACCTTCCAGACTCACTGTATCCACATTATGCTTAAGAGTGAGTAAACTGACAGCAGCTGATCATGAGGTCTTTCTGCTGTTCTATCACTAATTTAGCCAATCATTGCTGTTCAAAGTTCCTTGCTACCCTAACCTCCATTTCATGACTTTTGCCTTTAAAATCATCCTGAAATCTTTAACAGGCTGGCAGAAATTATCCAGGAAAATGGATTTTCTGATGTCACGGTGATTGACTTAACCCTGACCCATATGTAATCTTTACTTGTTTTGCCTCATTCTCTTTTTTCAAAGTAAGTTGAATCATCTATCTAAATAGTATCCTTGGAAATTTTTTGTTAAATCTCAAGTTTGATTACATCATTCACTACAGATTAAGAACTTCAATTTAAAAAACCTACTATTTATTGCTATTTGAGGAAAAATGTAATTTCCATGGCTGAATATGTACACTTTTGTCATAAAGCAAAAATTAGGCAAGGATCCAGTGAATGATCTTTGTGACATTGGCACCAAATGATTACGACCAATCCATGACCCTACTGAATGACCTGTTGATTTTAACTCTTAAATAGTCAGATTCTACTGTTTTATCCTGCGATGCCTTATTTGAATACTCTTAACCTGACGATTGCTTCAAATTCTTTTGAAAATCAACTGGAAAAATATTTTAAATATAGAAAAAAATCTCAGATGATCAAAGAGCTCAGTCGAACCATCATGTAAATGATACGATGTAAAGTAAAAAATGGCTTTGTAAAGCAGTCAGAACAAGGGTATGATGTTATGCCCATTTATAGAAAGGCAGACTTGAATTCTTAGACCCAGTGGTAAATCTAGAAAATTCCTGGGTTTTAAGACAACATGACTCAGCATTTAACAGACTGACTGCCATGCTTCCTTACATAGCATAAAACCAAAAAGAACTAACCCTTCCTGCTTAAGCTTAGGCTGATTTCTTGATCTGAGGAAAATGAGAGACCTCCAGTGCCCTTGATCCTGCTATGGCCCAGCATACACAGATGAAGTTCCTTTGTTTTTTTCTACCAACTGCCATAGTGCAATGTATCTTTATTAAACAACATAGACGAAGGTATAATCTTGAACAATTCATTTCTCAAGATAATTACTAAGCCTGTCAAATTCCAAAATAAGGAATGGTTTTTATGAAAACCCTTCAACCACTAATAAATCTCATTGCTTACCCTTTGTTCTTTACACAGGCATTTTTCAAGTGAACATAGCTGGAAGGAAATATACCCTGAAAGAGAAAATGTGAAGGTTATGGTGTTAGCTGTCCGTTAGAGCAGGGTGGTTTCAAAAGGCAAATGTATAAAACATAGTCACATGACCATGACGATACCAAGCATAGGGAAAACAGCCATTATCTACCACATTCTGTAGGCTAAATCTTCTAACCTAAGACCCATTCCTTTCTACTGTTAACTAGCTTATAAATGTCAAGATTCTCTAAAATAAATGTAATCAGGACCTGCCGTTGTGGTGCAGTGGTGATTCAATGCTCTCCAGGGCTGCAATCACATGGGAAAGTCCCAGGCTCCTGTTATGAGGTCTCCCTGTACACACTGGGTGCACCCACACGTCTCATGATACTAGCTATCAGATGCTGGGGTGGACAGCAGTGTGAGGAGATGGAATATTCTCTACCTGATTCTCTCTCTCATTGGAAGAAAGCAAACAAACAAACAAACAAATAAATAAATTTTAAAAGCTGAGGGGGACCAGCAGATAATGTAATGGTTACATCACTGGACTCCCATGTAGTTGACCACGGTTCAAGTCCCAGACCTGGCTACTTAAAATTCACACCAGGCATGTGTGTGTGCATCATACTCAAGATCCCGAGAGAAGACTGGAGGAGAAGGGATTGTGGTGTGGCCAACCCCCTGGAGGTTGATTTCTCACTTTCTGTTTCTCTCTGTCTCTCCAGTGTGTGTACATAACCTATAACAAAAATCTCTTTTAAAAAAATAATAAAAATAAAACAGAGGGCCAAAAATGATGCTATACTAAAATGCAGCACTCTGCAAGGTTGACCCGCATGGCAAGGTTATTGGTTCAAACCCAAGGACCTCCTTGAGTATTTTGGGGACATATGTGTCCATGATCCAGGATGGCTAATGCTGTGGGGGAGATGGTGGCATCAAGACCCTGTTTGCGGGGCTGGTAGGTGGCATGGTGGTTAAGGCACTGGACTCCCACATGGCCATTCATGGTTCGATCCCAAACCTGGTGGCTTACTTTCTCACTTTCCCTCTCTCTCTCTCTGGTCAAGTTAAAATAATAATGACAATAATAATAAATAAAATAAAATAAAATAATGATAATAAAAATAAATGAAATATTTCTTTTTTTAAAAAAAAAAGACATTGTGGGGGATGCTATACCTCTCATTCATAGGATAAATAAAACTTTTAAAAAATAAATACAATTTTAAAAATATAAAATCTCACTCAGAAAATACATTCTTTATAAAACAGAAAATTTTTTTAAATTACAAAAGTTCTTCATAAAGATGTTATACTGAATATGATTTTTTTTTAATTGCGATTTTGAAAAAGGTCTGTGGTTTGTTTTGGTTATTCTTTACTTTTTGCCTACTCACTCATGTTTCTTTTTTCTTTTTCTTTTTCTTTTTTGAGAGTTTTTTGCTATAGGGCGTGTGTGCTCGTAGGAAAGACAGAGAGAGACAGAAAGCGAGACATCACCCCCCAGGGGGGATGGCCACGCTGCAATCCCTTCTCCTTTATTCTCCTCTTGGGATCTTGGGCACACACGCACATGCGCCCGGCATGAGTTTAAGCCACCAGGATCAGGACGCGAACTGCAGTTGACTACATGGGAGTCCAGCAACATAGCCATTATGCTAACTGCTGGTCCCTCACTCATGTTTCTATATAAAACAATGGGGGCAGCTGATGGTACAGCAGTAGCACAACTGGACCCACATTGGAAAGGTCTGGTGTTCCTGCATACACATGTGCCCATGATCCAGCCTGGCCAAGGCTAGTGGTAGCTTACAGCAAGGGGCCTGTTGGGGATGACTATCTCTCTGTCTCCTTCATGGAAGAAGCACATTTTTAAAAAACTCATACTCACTGAAAAAATACTACTATGAATTTGGAGACAATATGCATATTAAGTGTTATGAAAGTTCTTTAGTGACAACATAGCAGCAATTAATCATCATGCTGCTATTCTGATAGAAGAAAAATTAAACAAAAGAAGCCTAGCGAGCTTAATGCTTTTTATTGTAGGAAAATGATAGGGTAAGGAAATTGTTCCTTTGTTCTAAAGGGGAAATTGAAAGTAACACCACCAACCAAAAAGAAACACATATTTTATTATCCATTAAATGACAATATCTTCTGAAATTCTGATGTATAATCAAATGACAAAGTCCATTAAATATTTAAGACAGCACATGTCAGTTGAATACATTATCACCCTTGTGAATCCAAATATAAAATGAAATTTAATAAACAAATTCTGTATTCAACAGTATTATTGTATTCAAATCAGAATATAAAAATTTTAAATCACTTTTCTTCAAAATTTAAATTTACCTCAAAATGGTAGAATTAATAGAGTAATCGTAATTAATAAGGAAAAGTCAGAACTTGAGGTTTGTTACAAGTGATGGAACAGAAATGTCATAATAAATTTTTTCTTTTTCAAGCATGCATAATTAAATACTGAAGCTGTATTTGCATGTGCTTTGCAGATGTCCAAAAACAACTTTAAATGAGGGCTAAAATATTTTTTAAAATTAAACTTGTATAATCACTTGTCTCTCAGGCTCTTTCCTTTAGAAGGCCTGAAATAAATAATTAAATAGTTGGATGATGCAGAAAAGAGTATTTTTAGGAAAAAGACAAAAGTGTTTAGGCTTATTACATTGTATTTTGAGAATAAGAAATAATCAAATTTCTTATCTATAATATTAATAAAATTAGAATTAAACCCCAAAATGAATAACATGTAATACTAAAAAATATAGTAGGAAAAACGAGGGACAGTTGGGGAGGTAGGAATAAGATAGATAAACAGATTTTAGTAATAACTATCAAAATCATAAACTACACAAATTAAAGACAAAACAAAAATTATATTACTTCTCACTCTAATACCTGAAGATTTATATCAATATATAAGGAATAATTATTCTTACTTTCTATCTAGAATGGCAAAAAAAAAAAATGGCCTTTTTTGTAATATGCTTTTCCAGGATTCAGTTTCCCAATCACAAGGGATTCTTAAAGCACTACTAAAATAAACTAGTTTCTCCACACTGATATTTTACAAATGATACAACAGAAAACTTAAAGAATAAATACCTCTATTCAATATTTCTTTTGGAGTATATATTTCCCTTGCCTGAATTTTAATTTATCTCTTTGAGAAACTAAAACTTCAAAAAGATTTTGTTTATATATAATGAGCTTATTAAGGTCTCCTCAGTACAATTTTCAAGAGCTATATAGGATTATTATTTGAGTAGCATATCTTCACTGTAATCCAAGTTCAAAGGAATTCCAAAATTATGAAAATCTGTATTATCATTCAGCATTTTAACCAAGAGCTACAATTGTAATTTCAACTGTATAATAAAACAATCCAAATAACTTTTAAGAAGAGTCTTATAATTATGATTAGAAATCATAATTCTTACCTTGATATTTGGGTTTTTTAAGGCAAATCCTCTGTACCAGCCTGTGGGAAAATAATTATGGTCACATTTTGATAAACCATAGTAATATTTTCTTTTTTAACATTCATTTATTTATTTAATTCAGTTTGTTATTATTATTATTTTTTAATTTGACCAGAGAGAGAGTGAAAGGGAAAGTGAGAAAGCAAGCCACCAGGTCCGGGACTTGAACCATAGTCGCTCATGTGGGAATCCAGAGCCTTTAACCACCACGCCACCTGCTGACCCCCATAGTAATATTTTTAAGATAACTAATAATAACAAATCAATCTATTCTTTGCTTATGAAATTCTACCTACATGTAAATATTCCATGTATAAATATGATAGGCATGTTTATATTTACACATAGAAGAATATGAATACATACACTGAATAATAATAAAATAGAAACTATAGATGAAGTGACCACTAGTTTAAGTATTCTATTAATAAAGCCATTTTAAAAAAATATTGCTCGGGGGAACCAGCAGTTAGCGTAATGGCTATGTCGCTGGACTCCCACGTAGTCGACCGCGGTTCTTGTCCCGGACCCGGTGGCTTAAAACTCACGCCGGGCGCGTGTGCGTGCGTGCCCAAGAACCCGGGAGGAGAATGGAGGAGAAGGGATTGTGGCGTGACCATCCCCCCCTGGGGGGTGATTTCTCGCTTTCTGTCTCTATGTCTCTCTCTGTCTGTCTGGCTAGCGCACGCGCCCTATAGTGAAAACAAAAAAAAAAATATTGCTCGGGCTGGCAGGTGGCATGGCTGTAGGATACCAGACTCCATGTGGCTGAGCGGACTTCAAGTCCTGGACCAGGCAGCTTTCTTTCTTCCTTTCTCTCTCTCTCTCTGTCTCTGTCACTCTCTGATCAATTTTAAAAATAATAGTAATAGGGGCCAGGAGATAGTGTAGTGGTAATGTCACTAGACTCCCAAATAGTCAACTGCAGTTCCAGTCCTGGACTCAGTGGCTTGAAACTCAAACCAGGTGCGTGTGCATGCATGCCCAAGATCCTGGGAAGAGAATGAAGAAGGGATTGTCGCGTACTCAATCCCCTGGAGGATGATTTCTCACTTTCCCTCTTACTGTCTCTGTCTCTCTCTCTCTCGCTCTTCAGTGAGCACGCATGCTCTAAGGCAAAAACCTGTATAAATAAATAAAATAACAATAAATTAAATTAAAATAAATAATTCTTTTTAAAATGTATTAGAAATTAACATTTAAAAATAAAAACAAGCATATCAGGAGAATGACTTTGGAATCAGAGCATTGGATTTAAATTCTGGCTTTGTGACTTATTCATTGTTTAGTCTTGGGCAAGTTACTTGACTTCTCTGAGTACTATTTCTCCTCATTCCACAAAGATCACATTATGTGATAGGGAAATTCAATGATGCACACAGGAGTTGACATACTTTCAAATTCTGGAAAGCCCAGATTCAACCATCAAACAATAGTGCCAAGACAACAGTCATACAGCAAACTTGTATATTCCCCGTCTTGGGGCAGAATCGGTCTCATAGGCTAAGAAGAGTAAAGCCAGGTCTCCTGTACACCCAGAATTAACTGGCACTCACTCACCAGCACAGTGTCCGATTAGCTGAACTCACTAAAATTTTCATTTTATAGAATGTCTATTATTTAGGTTCCAAGCAACTCTCAATCAATCTTGCAGCACCATACTTAAAGGGAATGTCTTTTTATAGTTTAAAACAACTACAGGGGCTATTTATTAGATAATTAATGTATAGCCCCACTTAAAAGTTAGTATTTCCAGCTTGTATTTATTTCAAGTATAAAGTCAGCTTATGTTTATTTTAATTGTAGAAACCATTTCGCTTGGGTAAGAAAGTATTTTACTGTGTAATAAATGTTCTATCTAATTGAATATTATAGTTCATTAAATTTTTAAAACAAATATTTGAGCTCTGTTTTTAAACATTTTAGTTTTATAATTTATTTTCTTTTTTTAACTTGCTATAGGGCATGTGCGCTACTTGGAAGCAGGGCTGGGAGGCAGACAGAAGAGTGAAAAAGCACCCTGCAGATCAGACGGACACATCACAATCTCTTTCCTCCATTCTCCTCTCAACCTTTTTTTTTCCTTTTTTTAAGAGATATTTTTGTCACACAGCCAAAGAGACAGAGAGACAGAAAGCGAGAAATCATCCCCAAAGGGGACAGCCATGCTTCAATCCCTTCTCCTCTATTTTCCTCTTGGGATTTTGGGCATGCGGGCACATACATCCTCCATGAGTTTCAAGCCACCAGGTCTGAACTGCGGTCAGCCATGTGAGAGTTCAATTACCTGACTATTACCTAATCTGCTAGTCCCTTCTCATACGATTTTTTGATACACACATACATGTGCCCTGCATGTTTTCCAAGCTGCTGGGTCCAGGACTTGAACCAAGTACTTGGCCATGTGGGATCCAGCCACCTTCACTGCCATGTCATCTGGCTGGTTCCCTCATGATGCACTTTGTTAAGAAGATAAGCAAGGGGTCTTAAAAGATGGGAGAATGAGTTGAAAAAACCCTTTTCTAAGGATGGCATTTGAATAGCCAAAAGGCATATGAAAAAAATGCTCAACATCCTTCATTGTAAGGGAAATGCAGGTCAAAACAACAATGAAATACCACCTAACCCCAGTCAGAATGACTAAGATTTAAAAAACAAAAAAAATGATAAGTGCTGGCAGGGGTGTGGTGAAAGGGGATCTCTCTTCCCCTGCTGGTGGGAATGTAGGTCCAGCCACTA
>NW_006159742.1:640617-644580 GCF_000334495.1 Tupaia belangeri chinensis | reverse complement strand
CTAGGCCTGTTAGAAAACATGGGAGTGGTTCCTTTGGCAACATCAATGCAAATCTACAAGAAAGGTGATGTTGTAGACATTAAGGAAATGTGTACTGTTCAAAAAGGAATGATCCACCAATGTTACCATGGCAAAACTGGAAAAGTCTATGATGTTACCCAGCATGCTGTTGGCATTGTTGTGAACAAACAAGTTAAGGGCAAGATTCTTGCCAAGATAATTAATGTGCGTACTGAGCATATTAAGCATTCTAAGAGCAGAGATAGCCTCCTAAAACTTGTAAAGGAAAATGACCAGAAAAAGAAAGAAGCCAAAGAAAAAGGTACCTGGGTTCAACTAAAATGCTAGACTGCTCTATCCAGAGAGGCACACTTTGTGAGAACCAATGGAAAGGAGCCTGAGCTACTGGAACCTATTCCCTATGAATTCATGACATGATGGGTGTTAAAAATGAACTAATCTGTGGTCTATAAAGAAAAAAAGTCTACAAATAGAACTGCCATATGATCCAGCAATCTCACTCCTTGGTATCTACCCAAAAGACAGAAAAAATACTTAATTAGAAAAGTGCTTGCACATCGATGTTTATTGCAGAATTATTCACTATTGTTAAGACATGGAACCAACCCAAATGCCCACGAACAGATGAATGGTTTGAAAAACTGTGGCACATATACTCTATGGAATACTAGTCAGCCATTAAAAGAACAAACAAACAAACAAACAAAAACACAAGACCTTGGCTTTTGACAGAAAGTTGATAAATATCGATGATTTACTGCTGAATGAAGCAAGCCAAGCTATGAAGGCGAGACATTGTATGTTCCCACTTAATATATACTGAGTGTTCCTACTCTATGACTGAAACCGATTGACTAAAGGATATAGAAACACAGTAAATGGTTGCGAATACCAGACATAGTGTGAGTGAAAGAGAAGAGTCTGAGGAAGGACATTTAGAAGAAAAATAAAGAGGCAAAGCATTAATGGGACAAAGAAATGTGGTATTATCTGTTGAAGATAACTTTATAGTATTATCAACTGGACTGGGAAGAAATGTACACATGTTGGAATATTCACTTTGTAAGCTAAATAATGTGATTGAATATATAAAAGAACATTAAATTTAAAAAATCAGGTAAAACGTATAGTACGAAAAAATGCATGAATTTCAAAATTTTTTTGCACCAAAATAACCTGTATTTTCAGTCTTTCCATGAACTCTTTTTTTTTTTTTTTTGAGAGGTTTTCGCTATAGGGTGCATGCACTCGCCAGAAAGATAGAGACAGAGATAGAAAGCGAGAAATCACCCTCCCCAGGGGGATGGCCACACTGCAATCCCTTGTCCATTCTCCTCTCAGGATCTTGGGCATGCATGCACATGCGCCCGGCGTGAGTTTAAACCACCAGGTCCAGGACTTGAACCACAGTAGACTACACGGGAATCCAGCGACATAGCCATTACACTAACTGCTGGTCCCTTTCCATGAACTTTTTGAAAGATCCTTGTGTTATAAGATATCATGCCTAACAGCTTTGAAATCAGTGTAAAACAAAGACTAAATTGAAAACCAAAATCTCTAGATCTCAGAGTTCAGTAGATCCCACAGACATTGAAGAAACAAATGCAAATAATTTATTATTTCCATTTGCAAATAATTATTTATTTCAAATTTACTTATTTTGAATCAAATCAAATTTATTTTGAAGATTAGAGAAATGCCATAGAGAGGTTTCTGTCCAATTATATCACACAGAAAACTTTTGAGATTACAAAACAGCTCACATTAAATATAGAGCTCATTTTCACACACCAATTCAAAGTCAACTTCGTATTTATCTCTATACAAAGTAGATATAGACTAATTGAATCTGGCCTAGAAAATCTTATAATAATTTTAAGGCATCATTTACATTGGACAGAATAAACATCCATGTATCATTATCAGTTAATGTCAGGCTCTAACTAAATGAAGTAGTTCTGTTTGGGGGAACACAACTTGATCCATATGAACCTTGATATGATAGAATGTAATTATATTACAAATTACTAATCAAGGAAATCATTCAGGAGGAAAATAAATATTTGGGGATATAATGATAAGACTTTAAAATGTCGTCATTTTGTTAGCAAGAAAAAAAGGGTATCATTTCATTTGAGATTTTGTAAAGATCAAAGTTTAAGGATGTTTCCTGGAATGGGAATGGAACACTTGAGAACATACTAGGCACTTATTTTATTTTTTTAAGGTTTTTTGCCATAGAGTGCATGCACTTGCCAGAGAGAGAGGAAAAAGAAGTAGTGACAGGCAAGTGAGAAATCACCCCCAGAGGGGATGGCCAGACTGCAATCCCTCCTTCTCCATTCTCTTTCTGGGATTTTGGACATTCATGCATGCACGCTAAGCATGAGTTTCAAGCCTCCAGGTCTAGGACTTAAAAGGCAGTTGGCCATGTGGGAGTACAATACCTTAACTATCATAACACCTGCTGGCCCCCATTTTAGGTACTTTCAATAAGTTATCTGCTATATAAATTGGTGGTAATCATAGAAGGTCATATATATTGCACTAACATTTCAAGTGCATTAATATTTTAGTTTTATTTCACATTTGGAAGGAAGAAAGCCTGCAGGACTAGAGAGAGTTGGCCTGAACAGGACAGGAGTCCTAACTAAGGCATCTGGTTACCCAAACTTAACCATTTCTGCTCTGAGCCCTGCCTCTTCCTGCCCTGTGTTAGATCCTTTAGATTCTGAGAGAAGCTTTCTAGTTTGTCAATGTGTCATGAACTCCCCAAAACACTGTAGCTTCAATTGCTATGTTGGCATCAAGTGACTATAAGGAAATAATATTAAGAAAAGACAATCAGTTTAAAGATACCAAATGATGTTTTTTCATTAGCCAAACACAGTCTATGCAAGAAAGAAGTTCTATCAAATTGATTTGCTATGACGACTAGAAAAGCTCCAGAGATTTACAGAGGCATGGACAGAATTTGTAAACTTTATGAACAGTCTTATGATGAGGTGGTTGTTCGTACAACCTCAAGCAACCACTAGGCCACTCACCATCACACTTCTCCAGGATCTGAACTGTATCTCCAATTTCCAGTGATAGGCCATATGGAACGGTTCCTCGAAAACTGGCAATAACTGTAAGAAATAACATAGAACATATGAAGACAATCATATCAGTTACAGCCTGTTATACTGCTTACTATCAAATGTTATTGGCTAGGAAACATGAATGTGAATAGGAAGTATATTTCAACAGCTAAAATCTGCAGGCATTTTAATTTTATCTAATTTTAAAGAAAATCATATTTACATACTGTGCCAATTCCTTAGTAAAATGACTATTATGGACATGCATTTCAAAGGTATAGAATTTACCAAAAAAGTAAACAAAATATCAAGACTATTACCCAATAATGAATATAACCAGGTATGGGCTAAAGAACACCAAAGGGAACTGTGCCCCTCTAGTGCATTGCCTATATTTACTCACCTATCCCAGTGCCTAGCCCGTAGTAATTCATAAACATGTGTTCAATAATAAATGAGGAATATTATTTCTTCCTCATTATTAATCTTGGTTTACCTTCCTACTACATTGTTTGAAACAGATTTCTTTTACCCAGACCATGAAACTTCTCAAGAATAGGGATGGCATCTATTTGCTCAATACTTTGTCCCCAGGGCCTAGGACAGTATGTGACATAAAAGCCATCCTGCAGAGTAATCAATGGTAATACTGTATTTAGTAATCACTAGTACTTCCCCTAGAACTAAATGCACAGCCATTATAGCAATTTTTACATGCCTTAGCTCTCAGACCATTTGAAAATGGGGTGGGGGGGTGATCATTAATTATAGATTAATGGTTTAGATTAACTGGTTTATGAAACATTTGGCAGGGTGGGGCTGGACTAGGATGAAAAACCTACAAAGAGAGAGAAAG
>NW_006159742.1:639469-640417 GCF_000334495.1 Tupaia belangeri chinensis | reverse complement strand
AGTGTGTGCATCCATTAGTCACTCCTGGACAAGCCAGGGATGGTAAAATAAAGAAAATACATCCCAACACACAAAAACAAAAATGACATCTATGAAATACTATGTACTGAAATGAACTCAGAATTCATATCACCAGAAAATTATTTTTAGCAGGTCAAAGTTTTGAAAGTGAATTTTATAACTTCTGTTTCAGATAATGAGTTTAGATATAATTGCAGTCCCCAAATATAAGTTATTGCTACTGTTGGGAATATACTTTAAAAGCCGGAAGGAACCCATGAATCAGTCAAAAATCAAAATGTGCCAATACGTAATAGGCTTTTAGAGAAGTCTCAAGCCCTTTTTATGATCTCAAAACAAAATTAGCAGTAGAGATCACAGCACAGGACAGGGGACCAGCAGTTAGCGTAATGGCTGTCGCTTAACTCCCATGTAGTCAACTGCAGTTCGAGTCCCAGACCCGGTGGCTTAAACTCACGCTGGGCATATGTGCGTGCGTACCCAAGATCCCGAGAGGAGAATGGAGGAGAAGGGATTGCAGCGTGGCCATTTCCCCTGGAGGGTGATTTCTCACTTTCTTTTTATCTGTCTCTCTCTGTCTTTCTGGTGAGCACACACACCCTATAGCAAGTGGGTGGCCCCCCAACCCCTTAGCAAAAACCCCTAAAAAAAAAAAAAAAAAAGTACAAGACAGAAAACATAACCCAAAGTGTACGAGATAGATGGAAATAACTACATAGGAACTAATTTAGAATATTTTAGACAAGCACTAATTTATGATGTCACTTTCTAACTACAAACATATATCATATTGATGTATAAGAAGATGTTTGTTTGAAAAATAATCTAGAGTCTACTTATCTTGACATTACTTCATACAACTTTCACAGACTTCTTCCAAGAGATCAACAAGTGAATAAGCAGTAATTTAATAAATATCTTGTTATA